>NW_004955415.1:22510511-22560434 GCF_000276665.1 Chinchilla lanigera | reverse complement strand
TGTTGCAGATGCTTGTGCTGCTGTGGGTTCTTGGGGCCTGACAAAAGAAAGCAAGGAGAGAGAGAGAGAGAGAGAGAGAGAGAGAGAGAGAGAGAAAGAGGTGGGGATATTGGGGGAGGAGGGCCGGGGGGAGGTGTAGGAGAGGGCACGGTGGTGGTGGGGGTGAGAGAGAATAAAAAATCAAATTAATTGTGCAGATTCACCACACTTCATTCACAAGCAAATTGTTGTTTTCAGAATGAGGCAACCCATGTTCCAGGGCACATTCCATTATGTTGCTGAGTGAGTCCTTGGAAAGTAAAGTAGATATGGGGAGGAAAAAAAACCAGGAGGCTTTCAAGCCTTGGTCACCCTGGAAAGGCAGCAGTTTAGCTATAAGTTGAGCTCTAAGTTGATAAAAGGCTCGAGGAAGCATAGAGCACTGGAGGTAAGGAGAAGGCCGTGTTCCTTTCTGAAGTGGAATGAGTACACCACGTTTTTCACAGATACTCCTAGGATGTGCTTTCCTGACAGATTTTCCTCTGATATCTAGAATTTGGGGAATTAACCTCCACTCACATTGTAGCAATTAAATTTGGAGCAGAAAAACAGAATCACTGGGAATTATATGGAATAAGGCTTATTCTAAATATTATCCCACCTTTAAACCACAGAGCTGGCTAAAAATTGATTAAAGTGGAGGCTATTCTCTAATGGTGGAAAGAACCCCATGGATTCCCTTTACCGATAAAAAATAGTAAAAAGAAATGCAGTTTTAAAAGTGTCTGAAAATTATTCTCAGGACATACAGTGTTGTAGTCAGTAGCTTGCAAGGGAATAGATTTGATACAGGACACAAATATCTTGTAATAGTCACCCAAAAAGTCAAATGCAGAAGAGTGCAAGAGATCTATCCGTGCACTAGAAACCTGAAGAATCCGGGTAGGTCCTGGATCCCACAGCAATGTCTTGCAGGAGTCCAGCTGAAGGCCTTGAGCTTGGCAGGGTCTCACTCAAGTCTATATAAAGGATCTGCACAAGGCCCCAAAGGTCACTGGGGGAAGCTAGAAAGCCTGTGCTGGTGGCTGGAGGATCTGTGCCAGAAAGCTGAGAGATCTGCACTGGAAGCCAGGAGATGATGTCCAAGATGAAGATGAGGATTAAAGCTCTCCCAAAGGAAGACAGCAGCCAAAGCTGCTTTGAAGAAAAACTGTTGAAAAGCAGCTTCTTCAGGAAAATCGTCAGTAAGAAATCTTTCCTTCCCTTTCTCCTTTTAAGCCATTCCAGCGGCAATCCCCTGGTGGGTCTTCCATGCCCAGAACCATGCTGACTCAGTTCAGCTGGGCGTTCACAGTCAAGCTGACCATTAATTAACCCACTGCATACTTCAGCAAATGAAGAAATATTTATTCAAGATAGTCTACTAAACATGCTGAAAGAACAGTGAGTCTGGGACCTGAAGCCAGAAGCTATTGGCTCCCTCTACTCTATCCTTCAGCTCAGCATGAAAACTCTCTGCTCCAAGTAGTCATGGCTAAGGGGAAGGAGTTTCTCCAGCACGGTTTGGCTGAAGCTATGTTCCTTGCAATTATAGCTGAGAAACTGGGAGTCCCCTTCCTTCACCGACCTAAGAGTGAGGGTTTTAGGTTGGAGACTCTTCACTAGGCACCACATGCTAGGAATACTGCAGTCCCAACGGTCCCACTTGGCTCCCTGGCCAGATACAGTTTCCAGAGGCTACTGCCCATAAAGGCTTGCTCACATCTCACTTAGAGGCAAGCCACTATTCTGCACCTGGGTTAGATGTAGTGCTTATTGGCTTTGCCCAGGAGGAAACACTGACATAAAAACACAGAGTTCTACAGGCTTCTTTAAGGGAATTCATTTTCATTGGAACAGACAGCAATCAGTTAGAGCTCATGTTATACAACTGATACAGCACCAAGGGTCATAAGAATACAAGGACGTAAGATGATGGCAGCACACAGTTCTACTTCACATCTAGGGCATTTAGGAAAACTTAATTCTCTCATGTTGTCTGAGACTTTTGAGAATTGAGTACTGTTGTCTTTTCATATCCACAAGTTCTGTATCCATGGAATCAGCCTCAGATGAAAAATATTAAACCATTTTATGTAGTGGATTTGTGAACTGCAGGATTTTGGCATCTCTGGGAAATCCTGGCAACAGTCCCTACAGATACCAAGGGACAGCGTATTTTGACAATCTGGTGCCATGTGTTTTATAGACATAAATGTTTAGAAATTATTTATAAAACTCAAATCTCAGACTAAATATTCTCTTCCAAAATGGGAGCATTGCTTCTGTTTAGAGTGTGTCATCTAATTCTACACGTATGTACTCATGTTTGGTAAATCTATTTGGATGTAACATCTTCTGAATAATTTCATTTCTAATTTTTAAAACACCTCATAAAATTAATCACTAAGCTGTTGGCAGTTTATTTGCAGATCCTGGAACTTGGAGATGTTCTACATGGTAAAACCCATAGGGAAATACCCAGTAAGGCAGCGGGAGTAGAAGAAATCAGATTGCCAATCCAGCTAAATTTGTTCAGACCACTGAGATACGCTAACTTGCAAGACAGCTTAGAATAAGACTTTCTACACAGCATCAAAACTCTGGCATCAAATCTATGTGGTTTTATTATTGATTTTTCTTTGGTTTTATTATTGATTTTTCTTTGTATTTCCACCTAACCTAAGCTGCCGTCGGTGCCTGTGCTATCTAATGCTCTGCCAGAAGAAAGGATGTGCTCACAAGCTGACAAATGGAATCATGGACAATGTTGCGGATATGTGGGAACTAAGGAGGAAGATGCATCTAACACTGGCCAGAAAAGGGAGGGTATGATTCATGAATCAGGGTACAACTGGTCAAAGGTGTAAAGGATTAGTGCTACAAAGATATAACCAGTAGCCATGGAAAAGTCCTCAAAATAGTATTAAGATCATTATGGGAGGTACTCATCACCTTTCTCCCGGACCACTGCATGTGCCTCCTGAGAGGTACTTATCACCTTTCTCCCGGACCACTGCATGTGCCTCCTGAGTGATCCTTTCAAAGTATCTTGATTCCCCAACTCTGCAGGTACTGGACAACTTTAACTCTAACTCTGAAGTATCATTCCTTACAGCATTTCCAAACAGCCTCCTAGAAATGACCATCAACAAGGAGTTTTGAAAGACTATAGTTCTTCCTCTCCTTCTTGGGGATCTGAAATATACAAAATCTAGGATACAAGAGCTAGAGCAGGCACATTTCTTGTTCATTACTATATTTTCATCCTTTTAGCACCTCTTACCTGGTCAGAGCTGGGTAAATATTTGCTGATTAAATATTTGCTGGATAAATATTTGCTGATTGAACTTTTTAAGTGCTATAAAAATGTGAAGGCAAAAAACAACTTAAATGTGGGAATCTCGCACATATATAAAATATGTTTTCCATCATTTATATAAATTTATCTATGCCACGACAAAAGCTGTATTAATTTTCAACAGATATCTACATTTCTTAGCATAGAAGACAATGCCCAATTCGTTCTCTGATTTCCCACCTTATATTTTTTGCTAATGCAGCCTAACACTACTTTCACTTCATACTTTGCTTTTTATGCCCCCAATTCTTTTCTTGTGCTGCCACTTTTCTGATTTTACTTCAGTTTTTACTCTTTTTGTAACTACTTTTCTTGAAACCTTCCCCAATCTTCAACACACATGCAGATGCTCTTCGCCTGCCTTAAGAGCTGCTTGGGTGAAAGCTCCTCTCTGGCTCCACTTCTTAAAAAAGATGCAGGCTAATGTTTTCTGCTGAAACCCCCCCTCTTCTGCTCACTGTAATGTGTGCCAATACTATTGCGAAAATTAAAAAGGATAAGTCATTTAATAAACATTTCCTATTCATTAATAAAAGAACATAAAACAAAAGATGAAACACAAAGTTCACAAAAGTAATAGCTCCATTTGTCTCTCATGAAAGGCTTTCAAATACCCTAATACCATAGTTCAGTGTGGCAAAGACCGGCCACTCACCAGACTCCTCTTTCCCACAGAGAAACTGCATTTCCATCCTCTGCAGACAAACATTACTCTGTGGCTGAGTTCTGACCAGTGAGAAATGGGTAGAGATGAAATGCGCCATCTCACACCTGACCCACAAATCTCTGTCTTTTGTTGTCATCTGAATGTTTATGATGAAAGTGACCTTGGAAGCCATATAGTAAAGATTGTAGGGACTTGGTTGGCCTGATCCCCTGCACAGCTGTGTGAATCAGTCTTGGCCACCTTTCCCAACTTCCTAGGAAAAGGAGTGAGGAAGGATAATGCTTCTAACACTGACTAGAAGAGGAAGGGATGATTTATGAGTTAGGGGGACAATTGTCCAAAAGCTCAAAGGATGAAAATTAGAAATAAAAAATAGTATCAGTGGATACACAAAAAGTTCCTCAAAATAGTCTTGAGATTATTCATCTCAAGTATCTCAAGTATCTGAGAGATACTCACCACCTTCCTCCTGGACCACTGCTTGTGCCTCCTGAGTACTTTTAAAGCATCCTGACTTCTCAGCTCTGCAGGTGCTAGACAGCTCTAACTCTAGCACTGAAGCATCATTCATTACAGCATTAATAGCAGACACAATAGAAGTGAGAACTAACTCCTTATTGAGTTATGCCACTGAGATTTGGTGGTTTATGTATTGCAAAATTTAGTATTTACGTTAATAGACATAAAATACAAATATCGTTAAATTTTTCATATGAGGGGATGTAGGTATAGTTTAGTGGTAGAGTATGTGCCTAGCATGTGTGATGTCCTATGTTCAATCTCCAGCACTCCCTTAAAATCCTTTCATATCTAATGCTCACTTAGAAGGGTTTAGAAGTCAGAATTGAGTTACTTCTTTAAAGAAACTTTTCTATAAGGACCCATCGAGGCTGACAAAAATTCAGATTTAAGTGTAAGCAATAAGACATAACATTCAACCAAAAGCTACAGTAGTTGTAAAAGGGAAATAAGAGGTTTAATAATCTATTCCATATTTCCATACTCATTCATTCATTCATTCATGCATTTAGCAAATACATATTGAACACCTACTTTATGCCAACTCTTATGCTAGATCCAGAAGACACAGAAATGACCAGGAAGGAGTTAGTCTCTGACCCCACCATCTAGACCCAGGGGGTCCAATACAGCCATAATTAGCCACATGTGGCTACTTATAATAAACTTAATAATAATTAACTAACTTGGAATTTTAGATCCTTACTGTCATTAGCTACATTTCAAGTGCTCAGTAGCCATATGTGGCTTATGGCTACCTTACCAGAGAAAACATATGTAGAACATTCCTATTATCATAGGCAATGATTTTTTTAAAATTAAGTTCATTGGTACAGTTAGGTACACATAATGATCACCTTCATCATAGGGAATTTGTACCTGTACATGATATATGTTGACTCCTCTTTTTATTCCCATCCCCCTTCCCTCCCCACAACCCCTCTTCCCCTCCTTATTTACAAAGCTTTTTCTCATTCTATCCTTCATTTTTCATTTTTTCCTTTTTTCTTCCTTCCCTTGCCCTGTATCCCTCCATAGTTCCCCTTCCCTTCTGAACTATTTCTTCCTATTTCAAAATATCTATTGTACATTTTAGTCCTTATATATACTTTCAGTTTCTTACACCAGAGAGACAATATGACATTTACAAGTGTATCCAATTTGTTTCCCTTAAGAGTTGGTCGCAAGGTGCATTCATTTACCTAGAAATGTCTCAAGCTAATCCTACACTATGGCTGAGTAGTACTCCATTGTATTAAAAAACCCCACATCTTTTTTATCCATTCCTCAGTTGATGGGCATTTGGGTTGTTTCCAAGATTTATCTATTGCAAACCGTGCTGTCATAAACATGGGTGTACATATATTTCTGTGATGTGATGCTTTTAAATTTTTGGAAAGATACTTAGGAGGAGAATAGCTAGGTCAAATGGGGCCTCTAATCCTAGTTTTTTTTTTTAGGAATCTTTACACCTATTTCCATGGTAGTTGCACCAGTCTACATTCCCACCAACAGTGGAGAAGGCTTCCTTTTCCCCCACAGCCCCACTAGCATTTGTATTGGTTGATTTCTTGCTGATAGCCATTCTCTGGAGTGAGATGAAATCTCACTGTTCTTTTAATTTGCATTTGTTGAATGACAAGTGGTGTTGGACACTTTTTGCTTATATTTACTTGCTGTTTCTACTTCTTCATCTGAGAAATGTCTATTTATTTCAGATGCCCATTTTTGGATTGAGTTTTTATATTTGAGGGGGTGATTTTTTGAGTGCTTTATGTATTCTAGATAGTAGTCCTTGGTCTGAGGAACAGTTGGCTAAATTTTTTTTCCCATTCTGTGGGTTGTCCTTTGCATTTACTTAAGCATTTTCTATGGGTTAATATGTAGTCTATTTTGGAGAACATCCCATTTGTAGCTGAAAGGAATATGTATTCTGATGCTGTGGGGTGGAATATTCTGTAGATTATCTAAGTCCATCTCTTCACAAGTTTGGTTCAGTTCTTACTTTTTTGTTGCCCTTTTGTCTAGTTGATCTATCTATTGGTGCCACTGGTGTATAAACGGCCCCCACTGCAATTGTTAGTACTTTTTTTAGTTTTCCTGTCCATTAATATTTGTTTTATATAGTTGGATGCACTGTTATTTGGAGTGTTCCCTGATGAAAAGATCAGACATTTCCATTGTTAGATGTTTGTAAATTATGGTACACTTATAGCTGCAGACCATGGGCTGGTTCTGTAAACAAACTTTTATTGTGACACAATGAATTGGGATACCAATGATACTCTTTTGTTTTTGTATTGTCTATGGCTGCTTCTACACCTGTGAGGGCAGAATTGAGAAGCTGTGACAGAGACTGAATGAACTAAAGAGCTGAAAATATTTATCATTTGGCCCTTTACAGAAGTTGCTAACCTTTGATCTATAGAAAGACAGGTACAAAATAATACAAACAAGAATAGAAATGAGGAGTAAGATAAAGAGCTCTGAAATAGATAGGATGGGGATATGATCTAGTTCAAAAAAGGGAAGGACCTCCCCAAAGAAGATGATATTTGAAATGAGACCTAAAGAATCAATAGTTTTCCAGGAACATAGAGTCTCCCCAGCAGAAGAAAGAGTTCAGGGTCCTGCAAGGTAGAGGAGGGACTCAGTTGGCATGGACAGCGAGGCCAGGCATGGCTGAAAAACAGGTCCAGGAAGCAAGCCTCCATCCACTTGATGCACTGCTAGTGAGTGGCCCAGTGCCTAGGACAGCATCTGATATGAAACAGATGCCCAGTAAATATTTGATGGGTGGATGAATGTGTAAATCACTAAGCTGTGAAGGTTTATGCAGGAGACATCAATCAAGTTAAGGATTATTTTGATTCTAATGAGGGAAGCCACAGATGGCCTGATCAGACATGCAGTTTTGAAAGTAGCCTTGGGAGATAATATGGCAAAAGGATAGTCAGGGTGACTTCACATTCAGTGATTCTCAGTGATTCATGGTGTGTGTGTGTGTGTGTGTGTGATTTTATAATCTCTTCCAAATCCACTCTGAAAGAAAACTCAATGATGTAAACTTGCTAAGATGATTTTGGAATTTTGACCCTTCGACCAAAATCACAAGGAAGGGGTCTCCTAAACTGCACATGAATGAACAGAAAGAGCTGTTCTTTGAACAGTACAGCATGCTGTGTGCTGTGTCATTTCTTCATGGTTTTAGGCAGTCAGTGACTCATGGATGAGTTTTTAGAAGGGTGGGGCTCCTCAAGAGTTCTGGGAGCTGTCTGCATTCTGTGGTCTCAACCTGGATTACAAGAATGATTTTTCTCTTTGAGTTAAAATGAATCAATTTGTTCTTGTACCTCCTTGATGTTGGTCTATGATATTTGGCTCCTATGCTAAATTTCCCATCCCTTATGGCCATACCGAGCCTGTTATTTAGTAGAATATAAAAGCAGAAATCATTCTGACCCAGAAAGAGAGAAACTTGGTAAGGATTTGATTGCTTTTCTCTTTGTGTGTCTATTAGAAATTAGCTCTTGGTTACACTTATTCCTCTTATTTCTCTCCCCCTTTTTTCTGCCTGGTTCACACAATCTGGTTCATCTTTTAAAGACAGAATGTGGCCGGGGATCTAGCTCAGTGGCATAAGCACTTGTCTGAAGGCAGAATGTGTCTTTAAGGACATAACAGGGGCCGGGGATGTAGCTTAGTGGCTCAGAACCTGCCAGGCAAGTGTGAGGTCCTGAGTTTGATTCCTGGTATCAAAACAAAATAAAACAATAAAACAAAACAAAACAAAACTCCCCCAAAACAAGAAATAATGCAATGTTTAATATATACAGATTCCTTGGATGAAATCTTTTGTCTTCATAGAAAGCAGGGTGTTATTTTATTCTCCATGAATATTTTCAAATTCACAAAGAATATAACATCATGGAAATTCCTTTCTTTGTATCCAAAAGATCTGGCAATATACACTGTCAGAGCTAGAATTATTTCATTTTTGTCATCATGTGGCATATAAGGTGGAAAAAAGGAACCCCTCTCAGGGCAAAACTACCTGAACTAGTTTCTGCCTGTATCCCTGGACCAATAAGCTTGGTAAATGGAGGCGTTTGTAACCAGGATAGATAAAACCATAGATTTTGAGAGAGGTAATGGATAGATATAGGGCCTTAGTGAGATGACTAGGGTTTAATGATTGATATTATACTTAAATCAATTATGTGTTCATTTCAGTCATTATACCACTTTTCAGGATTCCATGTGAAGTATTTTTATTTCTGAGAAATATATGGAATCTGTAGACACTTGATTCTGTAGTCTGGCTCAACATTAACCAGTGAGAGGCACTTTTCTCTTCTCTACCTCAGAGAAAAGCCAGCCCCTCCTATCATAAGATCCCAAACCACCATTACTTGGGGAATTTTTCTACGTGCACTAAAGCTTTCCTACGGTCTTAAAAAATCACAAGGTTCCTATGGAGTTTGTTTTTGATTCTGTGATTTCAAATGTACTGTGTGAGGGTGTTAGAAACCGCCCACAGGCAGAGGCTTGTATTGTTCTGGATTAATCATTTTGAGTTCTTGGGCAATTGATGTGCCTGCTGGAGTCTCAGTTGCATCATATTTAACAAGAAGACCAAATGACCTCATTAGCAGTAAGAAGATAGGAGTGTCTCAGTTTGACTTTTAGATTATGGTAAAGATAAGAAACAAAAAGGAAACTAGAGGCCATGGTCATAAGTGAAATAAATCAGGCCTGCATGTGTAAGCACAGTATTGTCTCACTAGTGTAAGAACCTAAAAGAATGAATAAAAATTAGGAGGCATGATAGACATTGTGAAACGAAAGGAAACTGCTAAAAAGTAAAGAGCAACTGGGAGGAGGGAATGGAGAAAAGAAAGAAGGGGAAATTATGTATATATGTATATACAGGACAGCTAACATAGTTGTACTACTGACATATCGGTTTATTGAAAGGAACAGTTGGTTAATTATTTGATCCATCTTGCATGTCCATATTTGTTTTCCTGAGTAACCACTTTGAAGTTATCAGTATGTACTACAACAACCATTGTTAATTCCCTGTCACCTTGTTTGTAATTCAGTATTGCTTGTACTATTCTTGTGCTGCTTTGTAAATGATTGTCTGTTTGTTAATATGTATTTGTTCTTTTATTTTTAAAATAAAAAAGAGAAACAAAAAGGATTCAGTTTTAAAGGAAGCAGGAGCTAGTAAATGTGGCAGACTTTTATCTAAGGTTTGGCAAAATATAAAACCTCTGGGGAACAAAAGTCTACTTTTATCTTTGTATCCTTTTGTTGATTATTCTGACAATTCCCAAATATTGATTTACAGATTCATGATTGGCTAAAATTTTTGGAGATATCTATAGTAAAATTAGAAAATGATATATATGTGTGTATTATACATACATGTATATGCAGATATATGCATACACATATATCATTCTTAGGGACTATGCCTCAATCAGACTTTCTGTTGTCATTGTCTTTTGAGATTGGTATGTCATTTCTGTTGTGGATGTATGAATGATGGGGATAGTACATAACAGCTATTAAAATCTTTTAAATCATGGCAAAAATGAGAAAAAAATTTAGTACACTCTGATTTACTTATTTCTTTAATTCTTACAGGTCTATGAAATGCTAGTTTATGTTGTACTGGGGTGAAGCACTATGAATCAGCTCTCCAAGCTTTCATACTTTGTAAGCAAAACTTCTGGTTCAGTTGAGAAGTGTCTGCGATACCTTAGAAAATCAGATAGCCTGGTTTTCTTTGATGTGAGATTGTTTTTGGCCCTTATCATTCCAGTGCTTGAGAAAATTTGGAGTCAAATATCTTTAGGAATAATTATCAAAGTGGGTGGCTGAAAAATAGGTCATGCTGCAAAAAATACAAGGGAATCCCGCATGCCACTGACACCATTGGTTTGGGAAGCTAAGCAAAGGAGCAAAGAAGTGAATTGCCTCATGTGTTCTAGTTAGGTCTGGAAGCAAGAGTTATTGTGTCATGTTTTAAAAAATGTCCAAGATACAATATGTAACTCTAAAGAATATACTCCTTACATAACATAAAGATGTGAAGACAAGGTCAACTATTTTAAGAGAGACTTATAGGAAGTCTGGCTATATGATGTACTGTGCAAAATCTCTTTGTTGCCTTACTATGAAACTGTAAGGTAGATATCAACATTATTCTTCAAACCTTTAGAATCACATAGAACTTTTAAAAATTTACTCAAAACGAACCTCTAAAGTTTGTTTTCAGAGCAAGTTGAATAGTTAAAATGTTATTATGTGCATATGTGTGTGTGTGTGTGTGTGTGTGTGTGTGTGCACTGACTTTTTTATAATAAAGGATGAGGCTCTGACTTTTTTCATAAGGAGCAGTTGATAGAGCTGTGTGCACTGAGTGCAGGCTTGCTAATGGCTATTGCAACCAAGCCTTTAAGATCCTAGACCTTAGAGTCAATGTGCCTGGAATTGTTATCCTGCTCTGTCGTCATTGTCCTGATGACTGTGACATCATTGTTTTTCTGAGCTCCACTTTTCTCATCCTCAAAACAGATGAGTAGCACTCATCCTATGTAATTCCCAGCATCAAACCACTTACTGGACCACTGAGGTTCCTGTAAGATCCTGGATGTGATGCATAGATATATGGAATATTGTGGCAGATGCTGAAAGTTAAAAAAATAAAAAAGCAAAAATTCGTTGTTTTTAAAAGAATCATCATCTTTGTTTTAGTGTACCTAGAAGTGTAAAAGGATTCAAGTGCAAGTTTATTTGGAAGGTGATTTCGGGAAGTGCTGGTTAGGGTTAGGGTTAGGGTTAGGGTTAGGGTTAGGGTTAGGGTTAGGGTTAGGGTTAGGGTTAGGGTTAGGGAATGAGACAGGCTAAGGAAAGAATCCAGTAAATGATGTGCTTTCAGGTACCAGTGCCGGCAACTGGAGTTTACTTCCACTGGGGTCTGACTGCAGGGGAGAGTGTAGGACACCTCTGAGTGTTTTCCTTTCTGGGTGGTGGGTGGACTGAGGTATTTATCCTCCAACTCCTGTTAGTGAATGATTGGAAATTTCTCTTGGGATTGTTCATTCTCTGGCATTTCTGTTCTTTCACACATTATGGCAGAACAGTCTCCAAATGGTCAGAGAAAGTCTTTAGACAATGGTCCCAAGAGCTGGATGATGGAAATGAGGCAGTATACTTGGAAGTGGTCAATGGCAAGAGCAGAAGTGGACATGGATCCCACAGGACCTACCAGTTGTCCTAATTTCATCAGTGCATTTCCTGTACACCTAAACTTCACTTCTGCATGTTTATGACCTAATGTCCAGTTTTTATTTGAAAACTTGTTAGTATTTTATTCAAGTATTTTTGACATTGTGTGTTAGGACTTCTGTAGACCAGTATGCATCTTCTCATATTTTGGTAATTTTTTGCCAAAGAAGATATGGGGATAGAAATAAGACAGATTTCTGTAAGGACCAACATTAATAACAGCAGAAATTTATGATGAACTTTCTTTGGTGCCCAGCACTGTGCTGAGATTTGCATGTACTAACTTATTTACTTCTCTTAATAACTCTGTCAAGTAGGCACTTCCATTATCCCCTTTGTCCAGATAAGGAAACCGAAGCACAGAGAAATTAAACTGTTTACTTAAGGTCAAAGACTTACCTACAAAAGTGAAGTGGGGATTCAAGCACAGAACATATGAATGGGAAGCCTTCCTGAGTCATCTGTGTGATGATTCAAGTTACTAAGGCTGCATGCCAAAGGGTGTTGGGACCCTTTATGTGATTTTAGAAGGAAGAAATTATCCTGGTTCTACTACTTGCCAGTAATGTGGGTGATTATCTGATCCTTCCAAACTATAGATCTTTATATGTAAAATTTGAAATACTGTTGTGTAGATTAAGAATATTTAAACACAGCAAACTAACAGTAGACCACATATAGTAACAATCATTATCTTTAATTGTTATTAATTTCTCTGATTTGATGATCTAGGTCTAGGAGAAAAGGCAATTTTCCACATGTGGCTCTTATTTTGGGAAATAGCAAAGGAGATGCTTTTACTTCCAACTCATGCAATTTTGTGATATCAGTTTTCAAATGGAGACTAGCAGCTGCAGAAGTTGAGTTAAATGTCATCAGACTATTACCACTATTAGGTTTGCTTAAACATGTTAAGGTTTCAAAACAAGAGGAACTTCTAAGTAAGAATCTCAAACTGGGTATCAAGAGACTAGGGATGTCATATTGGTGTGATTTTGAAGCTGGTTATTCAGCCTTACTGAGATTTGTTCCCTCATGTATAGGAAGACAAAAAATGGAGTAAAATTGGAAGGATTTCTAAACTAAGATTCCTTCCCGCTAGCTGGATTATATGAAGAAAACAAAAATAAAAATAGGTGTTGATCCCTTTGGAGTTATAGGCATACAACAGGGAAGTTTCTCTAGTTGGTGGTTTTCAGGCAAGGACTGCATTTATCTGAATAGATGCTCATTTATGTATTAAGTCAGTTCTCTTAGTAGAAGTTAAATCCTTCAGTGTTAAAGAAGCAGTTTTAGAGCATCCACAGTCAAGACAATCTTATGAAATCATATTCAATAAAAGCAATAAACAGATAGTTTAATTAAACACTCATTTAATGATTTGTTTTGTGCATGTAAATTTTACCTCAAATTAAAAAAAAACTGTAGACAAATATTAAGTCTAGCTTAATATGTATGTGGAAATTATGCAGAAAGGCTTGGGGTGAAGCATATAGATTTTATAACTTTGAAACATATAAGACATGGATTCATGGATGGATAGAGGGAGTGATAGTTGGGTAGACAAGATAAAAATGCAGAAAAACATTAATTATAGAATGCAAATGGTAGATATATGAGTGTTTCCTGCAGAATTATTTTAATTTTTTATAAGGTTGCAAGCTTTTACCATAACATGTTAGAGGAAAAATGATTTCATCTAGCACAAAAAATACAGGCTCTGGGATCAGCCTGCGCAATTAACTAGAATGTATAGGCAAATAACTTTGGTATAATTCAGTTTTCTTAGCTAGAAAATGGTGACAGTATGCTTTAACTTTGTAACATTAGTTGAGAACCAAATAAATTAGTATTTGTAAGGTTCTTAGCGTGTAGTCCAGTGTAAAAGCTTATTAAATAAAAATTTTTAAAAATTATCTTATATGTAGGGTCACTGGTGGGGAAAAAGGATTGCACTAACTTTTCTTAGTACAACTTGAACTCTGAGAATGGAGAGCTTTATTAGAACCTGATGACAGGTCTGTATACCCTGAGGATTAGCCATTTTTCTCTCTAATCTAGACACACTTCATCTCCTGCTAAGAAGTAGTAAGAATCACTGGAATGAATAATATTCAATTTGTGTTTTCATTTTCTGCAAAAATTCCATTTGTTTAAAGCCTGCTGCCTGTCCGCATGCTTGGATTATAGTATACCTAATACCTGAATATCAACTTAAAAGTGTGATCTACCTGGTCACACAAAATGATTTAGTGATTCAGTAAGTTTTACAAAGAGAATAGTGGTTTGTAGCTATGTTCCTCAACGAAGGTTAGAAGCCCTGGGAATTAATAAGAGATGTATACTTTTGAAACTTATTATCTGTGCATTGTATCAGCAGGGCTTTTATAGTCCTTTAAAGAAGTAGGATAACAAATAGAAAGAACAAACCAAATAGGATGCAATAAGAGATTTCAGGCAACAGATTAGTAAAAATAGGTAGTTTTCATCCATCTTACAGATATTATTGAACACCTGCACTTACCATATATAAACTCTGGTCTAGGTGTTTTGGATCCATCAGTACATAAGTGAGAAATCCCTGCCCACATGGAGCTCACAATCCAGAGCTGGAGCCAGAAGACAGATTAGAAATTAATGTGTCTTTATATGGGTATGTATGTCTTACTCTGTGTGTATGTGCACAGACTGTGCCAAAAGCTAAGGAAAATTATTCTATACCCAAGGTGTAATTTTATTTTGTATTTTGTTTCTAGAAATTTTAGAAAGGATTGTGAGCCTGAGTCTCACAGAGGTGATATCTATAAAACTTGAAGGAAGGGAAGAACAACAGCACAGTTTCCTGAAAGGGTGGAAGGAAGAAGAGGTGCAAATGTGGGAGAATCTGAGAAGCCAGAAGAAGGAACTGGGAATTTTGGGGGAAGTAGCAAGAGTTAAGTCAGAGACAACCAGGCCCAGGGGCCTTATGGCTGCTGTGAGAACTTTAGCTTTCACTCTGAGTGAAGTGGGCAACATAGGAAGGGTTTGGGCAGAAGAGTGACTTCACTGGATTTCATTTCAAGAGCATCACTGGCCTCTATGTTGAGAACAGATTTGCAAATAGTAATGAGGTGGGGTCATGGGAGTGGGTTGAGGCACATTCCATGAATTCTGTCCATGGTCCTCCACCCATTGGGAGGTGGGGTATCCTTTCCTCCTGAATATGATGGTTCATGCCTGCTTCAATCCTGTCTACTCTCTCTACTTATTCTATTATTCAGCCATCACAACCCAGGTGTCAGACCTGGGAATGAGGAGATCAACCTGGAAGTGATTCTCCCAGCCAGCTCTCCCACATTTGCCAACTGAGGCATTGCACCTCACGTTCAAGACAGCATGGAACAGGTTAGAACCATCTTCATGTGCAGTGTTTGAATTTCTGACCAGAAGAATCCATGAACACAATTAAATGGTTACCATTTTATGGCACTGTGTGTTGGGCTGATTTATTATTCAGAAGTAGATAATTACACAGAAAAAATAGATGGGTTTTGGTAATACTCCAGGTGAGAGCTGATGTAACTGAGAGCGGAGGAGCTCCTGAGATGAATGCAAGAAGGGTCAGATTGAGGATATGCTGTGAGGAGAAGATCATGCTTTCCTGGCAGATTGAACGTAGGGTACATAGAATAAAAGGAAAAGGTCACAAAGGATGCCACAGTGTTTGGTTTTGGCCACAAGAATAGTTTCCATGTAATAAGATGGGAGAGACTGTAAGAACAGCAAATTGGGGATGGTGGGAAGAGGGCCAAGGACTAGTTTTGTACATGATAAATTTGAGATGACTTTTGATCATCCAAGTGGAAAGATCAAGTAGGCAGTCAGAAATGCCTTTAATGGGTATAAATAGCTACACTGATTATTTAGCAAGGGGATAAGATCAGCTCATCATGAGACAAATGCAGTTACAAGAAAGAAGAGGTAGAAGGACTGGTCTCGGGTACTCCATTGTTTATAGGTCAAGAAATGAGGAGGAACCAAGAACAGAAACTGCTAAGAAAAATCAGCATCAATAGATAATAGCTATGATTTATTCAGTTTCTACTGTATAGTTGATACTTATTGGGAGTTTTACATATGCTATTTCATTTAATCTTCACCACAGCTGTAGGGTTAGATCAGAGACATGAAGCTATGTCCAATGTGGCACAACTAATAAACAGCAGACCTGGTACTCTAACTTCATTTTGTTTCATGCCTAAGCCGGTGATATTTCATTCCTCCTTAAGTTGTTCACAGTTCCCTTGAAAATCACAAGAGAAACTGGAGTATGAAAAGCTACCATTTAAATATCTTTCTGGGAAGTTCAATTTTGCTCAAATTTTAACAGAGGCTATGAAAAAAGCTTTACAGTAAAAGAAATATGATTTTACTATGGAGTAGAGTGCAAAACTCTAACAGAATTTTAAAATGAATATATCACACACCCAGAGCTCATTGCTTAAATCATTTTGGTTTATATGCAGCTTTCTATTTGGTGGATCAATTTGTGAGTCCTTCTCTGTCTTCTTTTAAGCAGGCATTTGACTTGTTTTTCTAGTTGGGCCACGGGGTTCAGATTTAGTCTAATTTGTACAAATATTTCAGAGCTGAAATTCATAACTATAAGATCTGAGGAAGTCAGAGAATATAAATTTTCTCTATGGAAAATTTGGTGACTATAAACATACTCATTTTTCTGTAGAAAATGTCTTTCAGCTTCTGAAAAGGACCCTTGATCTCCAAAACCCTACCAATACTACGGTAGAGAAAGGGCAGTCAGATATAACTCATAGGTAGAAAGATGTTTGTCATTTACACATAGCCTTGTTCGACGGCAACTTTTGAAGGCTTGTGTAGACCAGATTTAGGAAACAATGATGACTAGGTTTGAGGCAATGCATCATCTAATGAAACATTGGCATGTCACTTCTCACAAAGTCTGAGAAATGGGATTTGGCCATTACTATACATATTACAGGTCTACAACATTTTCATGAGCACTTTTGGGATCTAGTATTTGACAACAGGATATATCAAGGAAATTTAGTCTATGGAGTTGATTGTAAGCATACCTGCAATTTGCATATTCCAAGACCAATTACTACTATAATTCAGGAAAGTGATAATGGAGTAATATTATTTCTTTTTAAAAGCACAGAGTAAATCTAAAGTAAGGGAAGCCAAATTCCCTGAGCCATTTTTCCTAAATATATATGAGAAAATGCTGCTCAATTAAAATGGTTATGTGTATTTCAAACTAAATATAGTTGATTTTGCAAGTAATTAGGTTAACATCAATCTACCTCTAGTAGTGTTTTCAAAGAGAAAAGACAGCTTGGAAAATTTACAAACAGATAAAATTAATTCATGAATGTTAGGTATTAAATATACTTAAAGACATGTTCTTTTAAGTAATGAAACACTTAAACATGCACACTCCCTTGAACCAGATCTTCCTTCATTGAAAAGGCAATAAATTACAGGCTTCACTAGATTGAATAATTATGCTTTGGGTTTGGCAGTATTCAAAACCATTCAAGTGATTATACTTTGTTACACTGATCCTATTTTGTTTTTAAGAGGAGGAAGAAATTATTGAAAGAAATAAAGCTTCCATCTGAGAGGGACAGAAAGGAGACCAGAAAGTGGGTTGCCCACCAATCCTGCTTCTCAAGGGTGTTGAGCAAAGCCGTGAGGTGAGGTGGGCTTAAGGGGAGACAGAACTATATTCTATCAATAAGATTACAAGTATTGTCACTTAAGTAATATTGATCCAATGGCAAATCACAGGATGGGTGTGAGGTGGGACAAAACTATGGGCAATCGATAAGATTACAAGTGTAGTCACTTAGGTAATATTTATTAAATGGTATCAAATGGGGAAACAAGTCACTTAGCAAGTGCACATGGGAGGATAAGGACTTTCCTGGAAGGGGTGCCTTAAGGAAGTTTGGTCCTCCACCCCAAGGTGATTGATGCTTATTTAGACTATCAATCACTGCTGTGCAGCCTTAGGGGAAGTATACAGGTTAGTTCTTCTTTTCCTTGAATCCTGGTATTCTGTGAATAACCTCCAGCTGCAGTTGTCTCCTGCGTTGACCTCTGAAGGGCCCAGCCCTGTAGGACTGTTTACAATATTTCTACCTAACTTAGCTACCTATAATACTACCCCCTCTGAGGAAGTATCCTTAACTGCCCTGAGGGGGCAAAGGGCAAAGATAGATCTGACTACTTCCAGCTGAAGAGGTTCATAGTTTACACTGGTCATATCTTGATTCATTGTATTCATCTGACATTCCTCCCTAGGTTAAGAACTTCAGGATACAGTCCTTGTGCTAAGCAAAGTTTAGTATAAAACAAAAAATTTAACAAAATTTAAATAAGCAAAACAAAATTTAACAAAAGTTAACAACCTTGGGAAAGGTGTCTTTGTCAGAAATTGAAAAGTGGATGGCCAAAACAAACTAACTCTTCCTTCAAAAAGTAAATGTAGACATTGAAAAGGGGTATGAAAAAGAAATTGTAAAGTGTGCTTTCTAGGCATTTTTAAAGAAACATAATATCTGTGTTTTCCGTTTCTATTGCTGCTTAATACCCCATCACCAAACTTAAAGCAACAATCATTTGTTTGCTCAGGAAAAAAATGAAATCTGTAATCTATGCTAAGATTAGCTGGGATTTACAGTAGTAGTTGGAGCATCGACCCAAAGGCTGGGGATCCACTTGGAAGACATTTGACTTGACCAGTCACCACGTTGCTGCTTCCTCTCTCCTAGGAGCCCAGTGAGGCTATTTGTTTTCCCTCTACTTGGAGTTCTCCTTGGGCCACTGGGGCTGCCTCCAAGTATGCTGAGTTCCAAGAGTAGCTGTTCTAAGACAACTGGGTTCAGGTTTCAAGGTTTCTTGTAACTGAATCTTGGAAATCCCAGATGGTCCCTTATCACATTTTATTGGCCAACTAAATCATTAGGTCAAGCTCAGAGTCAAGGAAAGTAGAGTTGGAGTCTACCTCTCAATGGGAAATGTCTAAAACATGTCTAAGAAATATATCAGTTTTACCAGGAAATATTGTACTGCCTACTCAGGGAGGGTATGTGCCCTGCAGGAAGCTTCTGAAAGACAGAAGAAGATAGGCAGTGTACGTGGCAGAGAGTGTATCTCTTGAGCTCAGTCTGGGGCTAAATTTGAGTCTACGTGCCTGTGCCTCAGAATAACAATGATATCTGTTTTCTTTAAGTCAGAGTTGTTTAACCTCGGGAGGTGGCCAGTGCAGCGATACCGTGTGTCTACGAATTTACACTGTTGCATATTGGAAGCTCTAGTATGTAACAGTCTGGTGCTATTTGTGAAGATAAATTCAAATTTTCAAATTAGGAGGAAAAAAATAAAAACAAGCACAGCAACCCACAATACCCTCAACTCACAGTGAAACTGCCTTTTAATTCTGAGTCTAGTCAGCCCCTTCTCTGCAGAAGTACAATAGATCGTTAATCCATTCTGGGAGGTTCAAGCAATACCCAAAACAGGAGGGCCTAACAAATTGTTTTGGTTGCATAAGGTGGTGAGTTAAAGGGTAATTCAAATCGACATGTTCTAGCTTGCACATTGAGTACTAAAATGATAAGGGGCTAAATTTTCACATGGAAATGTATCTTATACAAAAGTGACAAGTTTCAAAACAGTCTGGCATAAGGATATGATTGCGGTGTGCATCCCACTCTTAAGAATGTTTTATTTGGGGACTCAGTGTGGTGAGCAAAAAGAGCTTCAGTTCTAGGATGGAACCAACCTAATTTCCAAATCTGGTTTTGATACTCGTAAGTTGGTGACCTGTGTTGTTACTTAAGGTTTCTATTTCCTCACTGCCAAACCAAATCAAACTGTAATATCTCTTGAGAATGTTGTAAGATGGTGGCTCTTCAAAGGTTGATACAAGCACCTATATTTTCTAGTATCTTGTGAATTAATTTGAACAATTATACATAATATCCATCTATTTGTATGCTAAAAAAACTTTTGCAATTCTTTTGGTGCATAACATGGTTTATTAGTTGGTCATGCTATTTTATTCTTCTAAAAACGTTTTCTATCTATTCTTGTTTGTTAATATTTCCATGTAAACTTTAAAGTCATTTGTGTGGCTTAAAATATTGTTTTACTTACTTAGCTACCTAAAATTTATGAAATGTCATAAACAGAATTAACATATTTTCATCTAGAATCTTCCTATGTATAAATATTGTGTGCATTTCTTTTGCTAGTTTTCATGTGTTCCTCAGTAACATTTTAATTTTAATTTTTACTTTATTTCTTAAATCTATTCCTAGGTCCTTCATATTTCTAGTTTTTATTTAAAGGTGCTTTTATTTCAATTATATTTTATAATTGTGTTTTATTCATCATACTGTATGATGTCTTTGGCCATATAGAGTTTTATATTCTTATATTGTTAAATGTGCTAGGTTTTTCCAACTTGCTTGAGGGCAAAAGAGGCAAGTTGTCTTCAAATCAGTTGCTCAGATTACCAGATGAAGAGAATCATATGCAACATAACAACCACTGGTGAATTTCTATCATCTTGTCTAGTGAAATTCTATATTGTCTCTGTTTTTTTAATTATTATTTTTTTATTCACTTTAATAGTTTGATTAATCTTGCATTCTTACATTTGGTAATCTGAGCAACTTGGTTGAAGATAATAATATGTAGTATAACAGCCACTGTTAATTCCTATCATTGTGGTTTGAAACCCTGTACCATTTTTAATGTTTTTGCTTTCTTCTGTTTTCATCTGTGATGTTGCTATTTTGCTATTGTTCTTTTTCTCACTATTCTCTTTAAGAAGAATAAAGGCAAGCTATGGCAGTGATATTCCATCTAGATATATTTCTTTGCCATGTGCAGTGTTTAAATTTAGTTTACATTGCTTAATAAGTCAGTCTTTTCTGATTATCATCTTAGTAGACCAGAGCTAATCCATAAGCTGTAACATAAAAGTCATCCAAAATAAAAGTTGTATAATTTGAGAAAACTACAATTTCTGCCTGTTCTCTTCTCAAATCTCTGTCACTTACACAGGTATATGGTTATAATAGACATACTTCATAGTACATCCCAACCTTCATGAATTATTCCTTACCACAGACACTCGTAGATAATTTGAAGGCTCTTTTTGGCCACTGGAATGTATTCAATCCATGTTTTGGAGGGAGAAAAAGTGTTGTGTGGTTAGTGGCCATAGGGGTATCTCTTAACAGATAATGAAAAGGAGTTGATTGATACACACTTCAGTTTTCTTGTGCCTCAGTTGGTAAAGTTTGAGAAATGTTCTACACCATCTTCCACATGTTGTCAACAAATCTCAGCCCCAGTTGCCTTGGTGATAACCTGTTGGCAAATGTATCTGTTACCTTTCCTTTTCACTTCACCGTTCTTCCATTGTGCTTTTTGGATTTACTCCCCAATAATTTCTTATACTCAAATTCTTTTCTTAGAGTCTGTTTTTGTTGGGGGACATAAACTAAGATGAAGGCATTTTATAATATACTCCCACTGACACTGAAGCGTTAGTACCTGGTTTTCTCCATTATGTTAAATTGAATTCCATTAGTTCATCTTCATCGTCAATAATGATTAGATGTTTTGCATCTTTCTAAGAGATTTTCCTTCTGTGGAGTGCCTTCAGTGCTGCTTTCAGGAATTGGGTCAAATTTTATTCTGCAGTGACCTCTCTGTTTTCCCAGCCTAGGACAGATACTCCCTTCTCTTTTTCCCAAGCGCTCTCTATATATTTCAGTGGTTACAGACTATTTCCAAAGAGGGTCACAGCAATCCTTCCAATCCCTCACAACCTTTTGCTCTTTGACTGTGAGCTCTGAAATGAGAACCAGAGCCTATATCTCCCCCTTTTGTATTTAGGCTGAACTGTGTGATTGGCTTTGACAGCAGAACATAGCCAAAATGTTTCTATGGCCCAAGACACTTCGCAATTTCTATTGTCACTCTTTGGAAGACAGACCTCCTGTAAAGAAGCTTGGACTGCTGTGCAGGATAATTAGAGACCACACAGAGAAGATGTCTTGACAAAGAAGACACAGGGTGCTCTGGACAATAATCAACACCAAGGTTCTACACACTACGTATCTTGCATACTCAGAGGCATGGTTTGGATGTGATTTCAATTTGGTCCCCAAAGGGTCTTGTGTTGTAAACTAGATTCCCAGGATGATGAAGTTGGGAGAAAGTATGGAACTTTTAAAGCTGGGCCCTAGTGGGAGGTCCTTAGATCAACTGAATGTACTTCTTCAGAGGGTATTATGGGGCATTGATATCACTCTGCTTTCTGTTAGATAATGCAATTTCTTCCACATGCATTCCACCATTGGGGCATCATCTGTCATAAAGTGCTCACCAGAACTGAATTTATACTGGTGGTATGTCCTTGAACTTCCAGAACTGTGACTTAAATAAACCTCTTTTCTTTATAGTGAACTAGTTCTGATATTTCATTATAGTAACAGAAAACTGGCTAACATACTCAGGCAAATTGATCTGCAACAGATACCACACAGAATAGAGAAAAATAATTTCTGCCAAGACCTGTCTGAATTCTTGGCCCATAGAAATCCTGAGCAATTCAATAGTTATTGTTTTTAGCCTTTGAATTTAGGGATTTTTTTTTTCACCTTGAAATAGGTAACTACAGATCTATAATAGTACTTGCCATTAAATGATGTGATTACTTATTTGTCTGTTTCCATTTTTTAGACTCCAAACTCCTTATAAATGCAGGGAGAATGTTTCCATCACAAGAGTTATAGCACCTGACCCACACAAATGGTTTACAACAAGAACCCATGAAAAAATGGAGACTCTTGGGGCTACTCTGATCCTCTTCATCACAGCCACCCCCTCCCCACCAGCTGCTTGAAATGGAATCCTTTCCTATTTGTTGAAGAAAGATCTGATCTTTGTCTGTCTCAAGTTAAAGTCTCTTACCATTGTCTTTTACTTTCTTATTAAAGATTTTTCCTATTAAAAGATGGGGTTGCCATCTTTTAAAAAAAGATGTCATAGCTGGGCGTGGTGGCGCACGCCTGTAATCCCAGCACTTGGGAGGCTGAGGCAGGAGGATCGTTGCGAGTTCAAGGCCAGCCTGGGCTACAAAGTGAGCTCAAGGCCAGCCTGAACTGCAGAGCGAGACCCTGTCTCAAAAAAAAGATGTCACACTGAAGATTGATTGAAGGAAATAAATGGAAATCATGAAATAAAAGATATTCTAGAATGATTGTGGAA
This sequence comes from Chinchilla lanigera, assembly GCF_000276665.1. NCBI lineage: Eukaryota > Metazoa > Chordata > Mammalia > Rodentia > Chinchillidae > Chinchilla > Chinchilla lanigera. The sequence continues at coordinate 22,537,251 of NW_004955415.1, read as the reverse complement.
TGGATGTTAAAATCAAGATGAAAGGATTCACCAAAACTCTTTTAGTTTCTGAATTCTCCTAATAGTTTGTGAGAGTATTAACCTCTGTTAAAGTCAGTGTACTACCTCATTGGACCCCACAGATGGTGGTTTTCATTCTTTAAAATCTGAGTTCCTTATAAATGGAGGAGAATGATTCCATTGCCAGACTGTTTCAGGCAGATACCACCATGGACCACTAGCCTATAAATCAGACTTTCAGTCTCTGGGAGAAATTTGTACCATAACAGAAATACAGATGTACCAGCAACTGCAGACCTGAGGATATGGCAAGGCGGGGACAGGAGGAAGCTTAGCTGAAATTCACCTGGAGCTTCAAAGGACTTCCACAACCATCTGTTTGAGTCCTTTCCCTTCACCAGAACCTACTGATCAACCCAGCCACAGTGACTTGTCCCTCACTTTCTCTCTTCTCTGGGAGCCTCTCTGAATTCACTTCTCAATGGTCCTGCAAGCTGTGTGCCTCACAGTCTGTATCATTTCCTTTCTCCTTCCTGGAGTGCTGTGTGATTAGTCCTATGCCTTCGTACTAGTAATGCCTGCATTCATCTCTGGAGTTTCTTTCCCTTCTTCATTAGGCTTCCAGAAATAAACCCTTTATTTGCTTTGTTATTTCCAATGCTTTAGGACTTAATCTGGCTCTTTTGGGCTCTATAAATCTGTCACTGACCTCTGAAGCCGTGGTTCCCTAGAAAGTGTGGGAAGGGAACTGGCTTGAGCGCACCATGAATTTAGGTCCAAACCCTGGCTATGCTCCCTGTGATTCTGCATACGTTCCTTAATGACGTGAGCTCCTCAGCTCTGTAGGTGACTCATGCTGCAACCTCACAGGGCTGCTGCACAGGGACAGGAGACTTTTGTATAACGTGCTCAGTCTGGTGGACAGTAGAACATTCACAGATACTATTTTTTCTCCTAATGTCTATTCTACTCTTTTGTCCTGACATTATATCTACTTTATGATAACTTTTATCCTTGTATATCATTTACTTTTAATGTTTTTGTATTAATTGTATTATAGGTTGCCTCTCAATATAAGTGACTTATTTATTTTCATATGCACCATGGATAACATATTTGTAAGAATTGGTGAATGAATTAATAAATAAATGATAGGAAAAGCAACTAGCTAGTAGGCCCTACCACCCTTTACCAGGTAACTCCACAAACACTGAATTAGAACATCTCTGACCTCAGGATTTTTGTTTTCTAGGAAAAGAATGAATAGGGAAAACCTCACCTCATAGTTTTTTTCTGTATCATTTAGGACCATTTTGATAGAAGGAAATGGACACTGTGTCAATTACAAATGACCACTGAAGTCATGAGAATTAAGACCAGTGAAGATGTAAGGTTTGTTTCCCAAGGTTTAGGCTTTCCTAATGAAAGTTTGCTGCCAGGTCAGAAAGAATTCATGTGAATTAAAAAGCAATGATGTAAATAATAATTACAAGTTCATTTTATGGGCTTAAGGAAGTCAATAGGAAATTACAAGAAATATCATGTTTACAGAGTAAGGACTTTAAGGCTCTTCTGTCTTCCATGTGCATCTGCTCATGAAGAGGGAGAGTGAAGACTCCATGACAATAGTGTTTTATTAGCAGCAAAAAGCAGCACAATATAGGAGAAGTAAACAAGAAATGGAATCAATCAGTGATGAAAACCAGCTCTATTGAATCCTCATGGTATATGAGGTTTAGAGAAAAAAACCCTATGCAATATTATTAGCCTTCAAAAGACTTCAGAAAAGAACTCAAGAAAGTTTTTAGCATCGAAATGTCCTGGCCAGAGTCACAGGGTTTTCAAAACCAGGCTCCCTTGGGTTACAGGGAGGATAATTCCCATGCAACTGCCTAACAGTGATTTTTATATTGTTTATCATGCTGGGAAACCCTTCAACAGCAGAATCTTACAGTGTCCCCCAAATATAAAAGAGGTAACTGGTATTTCTGTGGGGTTGTGACAAAGCAGGACACAAAAAGGAAGAGGGAATCTTCAGAGAAGAGGGTAGAATTTTAGATGGTGTGTCATAGGACATGAGGTCTGGCAGAAAATATTTAGGTCTCAGATGTCTGCAGGCTTTTATGTATTGCTATGGGCAACAGGCAAAGTTTGTGGTCAAGACCTAGCTTGTTAAAGGGCTCATGAGGCAAAATTAGGGGCTGTGGATTCATTCACACCACAGAGAAAGAAAATAGGCCCTTGTGTGCTTTGTGACACTCTGATCTCAGTAGAATTTATTCTTTCTGGAAAATATTTTTTTAAGTCATAATTAAGGCTCTGAGTGGAGGCCAATTTCAACTTAGTAACACCTAAATATGTCTTAACCCACAGGCTGCGGAACGCCCTTCAGAAAGAACTAACAAGAAGACAGCAGCAGCTCTTGGACTCGGTTGCTCCTAGGGAAAGGAGCTTTGATATCGCAGGATACTAGATTCTTCTTTTTTTTTTTTTTTTACTGGATTCCTGTAGGAGTACTTAGCAATAAGCCTTTAGGATCTTGGGTTCTGTCCTTATTGGGAATGGCTATAATCCTGTGTCTGAGAATCTAATCTTAAACACAAGAGTGTGGTTACAAATCAAGATAAAGGGAAGGGAAAAAAAACTTTAAATGTGTGTCTGCTTTAATGAAAACTCTCAGGGTCAGAATGATCCAGAAGATAAATAAAAGAGTGGTCGGAGAGATATAAGCATTTGGGGGCAAGGAACAGCTGAGGCAGCAATCCCAGTAGAGGCTTACTTAACAGTGACTAGGCGGGGGTTACATTTCGGGGGCCACACCTGTTTACAGACAGGTCAGGCTCCAGAGCGCCTCCTACCTCTCCTACAGGACACCCTACTTCAGTTCCCGGTCGAGGCAGTCCTCTGAGTGCCTCAGCCTTGGGGAAATCTGAGCTTTCCCTGGCTGGATGTCAGCTCCCTGAGACCACTGAGAGCTGGAAGATTGCAGGGGTTCCCTGCGGAGCTGCTCATTCCCCCAGAGTGAGGCTACCTGGTGGGCTGCTCAGGTTTGCCCCAAGGCAGGTGACTTTCTGCCTGTTGTTCAGAGCAGAGCACAGGGCAGGGTGGAAAAAGTGGAGAACCGGCTTCCTACAAGACCCTCACATTCCCAGGCTCCTTCTTCCGGTAATTTCTTGATTTCCTCCTCCTCCTTAGTATATCTCCTTAAAAAATTTGGTTAAAGAGTAATAACAGAAGAAGAACTTTAAAAATGAGGAAAAAAACTGCAGGTCTGTGTTAAAGATGCTGCTTGAATTTCTGTGCAGTGTCACAGTGAGTCACATTTCTGCAGTATTTTAGAAAACAATGGCTGTGATGTCGGTTTTTTTTTTTTTTTTTTTTTTAAAAAAAAAAAACAAACCCAGCCTCCAATGAAGGTTTGAGCGATGACAATGCTCCATTGAATACTGCAAAGAACGTGCCTTTCAACCGAGGAGGCATTTCACCGGTAGCACGGAGAAAACGCCACCTACCTCACACATCTCAGAAAAATTAACTTTCACTTCCTCTTTTCCTTCTCAAAGCACCACAAACGCAGCCGGGGCTCTTGCTGAACTGAAACTTAGCTGACGTGTTTGCGTTTGAGCCTTCACAATCCTGCCCGCAGTGGCTTGAAAGAAAACGAAAGTCTAGGAGGTAAGTCTGCATTTTATAGAATCTAACGCTGTGTGAGTCTGCGTGTGTCTTCTCTTACACAGAAAAAGAACTTTTCTCCTTTCTCCACACTTACACTTTTTTGCTAGGCAGGCAAATCAACATATTAGCTGAAGGGAGGATCCCAAACACATAAAACACTTCATCCAAAAACCTTTAAGTAGGGACTGCCCCAGACAGCCTCACCAAGAAACATCGACGCATTCAAGGCATTCAGAGCAAGCAGGGGGCGAGCGTGTCTTACCTGTATTTCTTTCACTACTCCGTTATTCATGTGCTTTTCATCGTGAGAGGTGCTGCTCTGCTTCTTGCTGTTGTGGAGAGTCCCATTGCCCACGGTGTCACCTCCAGGATTAGCCATTTGTAGGAAGCGATAGAGCCCAACAAGTGTCCCTTCCACAAGGTGTCCCTGAGTTTTGGTTTTCAAGTAGGTAAAGGGATGGGATAAATCACTTCGGGGCTGAGCTCTTAAAGGAATCCTACCAGTCAGGCTTTTCCAAAAGAAGAGCTACAGAGTAAACAAATGGTTACCTTTATACTCCTCAGCCCTTCTCAGAGTGTGGATTCCATGGCAACAAACCTGCTTCCGAAACTACAAAGGAAGTTGGCTACGGCCAGCTAGTCTTGGAGGCTGAGGAAACCTGGGGTCAGTAAAACGCGGTGACAGACTGTAAGGAGGAGGGCCGGGAGGTGGAGAATCTTTTAAAGACATACACACACACACACACACACACACACACACACACACACACACACCGCTCCTAGAATCTTCTAAGTACTTCACAGCTGATTTCAAATTGGTCTCTCTCCTTTACCCCTTCCCTCCTCCGTATAATTATAGTTTTCGGTTGTTAATCCAGTCTAAATGTCATGGTTTCTTTTTGCTGTAAAATGACATTTGGAAGTGATTGCCAGGGTCTACAGGGGCAAAGAAATGGAAAGTTACTCTTTAAGAAGTACAGAATTTCAGCTGGGGCGGAAGAAAAAGTTATGATGAGGGACCACTGCACAGCAATGCAAATGTACCTAATGCTGCTGAATTGTACTTTGAAAAGAGGTTAAAATGGTAAACTTTATGGGCGGTTTACCATCATAAGAAGTAGCAACAAGATTCAAAGCCTGCATTTAAACATATAGACCTATCCAATGTATAGAACCAATGATATAAAAAGGAATCTTAACCCATCAAGAATTATAGTAAGAGAGAGAAAATGGGAGACAGTACATTTACTTCCTCATCATAAAAGCATTATCTTTATCACCTGACCACTTACCCTCTTTCTGTCTCAGTTTTTCCAACCTTAAGATGAGACATGGAGTATTGATAGATGAGTATCTGATGGAAATAATACTGTGGCGTGGGTCTGTTGCTGTAGGTACTATGAGGAAGATAAATAACTGGAATGTCCCAGCCCTAGAACACTCCTGGTTTACTCATTAACTCTTGTTCCCTCCATGCACAAATCATCAGAGGTCTGTTTCTTCTTGCTATCATCTATGATAGCATGATTTATTGGGGAATGTTAATCATTTACAGCCTAATGAGTCCTTTCCAAGCCCACCTTTGTGGTTATCTTGTGTTGGGGCTTAAAAAAAAAATGATATCCCAAAGTAATGGGAACTTAAACATAAAGTTCCTCTTTTACCTTGTCCTGTTCCTCATCTCCTACTTTTGGATCTGTCTCTGTTCCCCCCATGAATGGCCATAGATACTAAAAACCCCCTTTTCCCAAAGTGAGACATAAAGCCTGTCCATGTACTCTAGTCTTCCCCAGGATTTTTGTTTTAAAGATAACCATAAAGAAATTCTCAGACTTACCTTCTCTGAAGTAGGTTGTAAGACTCCCGTTGTAGGAGGGGTCCTGCCCCTTACCTGGAAGAAAGTCCTGCTGCAAGGTGAAGAATCCAAACATGCAGGTCTCACTGGGTTTCTCTGAACAATATAAAATGTTTTGTATAAAAATACATAATTTGCCTTGGGTCTTTGGCTCATCAGTTGGAAGGGTCCTGTATTGTATGATAAAATAAATTAAATATGCTTTTGTTTCATTAATGTGTCTTTTCATATACAGACATTAGCCAGCCAGAACCCTTTTTGATAAACAGAGGGCCATGGTTCCCTTTTCTGTACCTACACCAAATCAATATCTTTTGTTGACATCAGAAAATTAGAAAAGAAACCCATTTATTGGATCATTACACACAAACAAGAAGGCAAACAAATAAACAAAAAAAGATAGAAATAGTGCCTATTGCCAGAGCCTCATTTCCTGGTTCTAAGCTCTGTTGTTGGGTTTGTTTCTCCTCCAAAATGATGTGGCTTCCAGAAGAGATTATCAGAATGTTTTCCCATCTGTGATTGTCATGTGAAGCTCCTCATTTTTTCCCATCCCAAAGAGTGGTAGAAGAATAAGATAAGGTCTTGTGTCACATGAGAAGATGGACTTAATAGCTCAGAATGTTTTTGCATCTCTCTCAACTTCTGTCATCAGAGCAGAACAAAGTTTTCACTGGTCTCTGTCCTATAGCTGTTACACAAGTGTTGGGAGCTAAATTCTTTTTGGATTATTTCTCTCTAAGCTTGGGCAATATTAAGAAGGAGATCTGACTACTGTTGCTTTCACTCCCTTGTGTTGCTTAGAAAGATAAGTTGAAGACATTGTATCATTTTAACTGAGCTCCAATATTCTGTACAAAGATATGATTAATGTTATTTTTGGCACTGGGGTTGAATCACCAAACTACATACTCAACCCCTAAAGGTATTTTTGTTTCTTCTTTTTCTCCTTTATTTTTTCATTATCCTTTCCTTTCACCCTTCGCGCTTCTTTATTTTCTTTTCCTCCAACTCCCCGTCCTTCTCTTTCTTATTTTTATTTATTTTTTAACAAGAGGACAAAAGCATCTGTAAAGAGAACACCTCAAAACACAGTAGAAGTCTATTTCATTTTTTCCCGAAATCCTAGGTGTCAAGCTAGATAATCATGCAGACACTTTGAGGCAATACCAACTACATATTCCCACTCTTGAATATTTTCTGTTTTTTTATTTTAAAGAGAGTAGTAAATGAGAAAAAAAAGAACAACAGCAGCATACCAACATCACAAACATAAACGAAACGAAGAACATTAAAAGTGATACAGTGTTTCAAGACAAAACAATGAATTAACAGTGGTTGTTATATTACATATTGCTATCTTCAACTATGCTGCTCAGATTACCAGATGTAAGAATGGAAGATTGTTCAAACCATTAAAGAGAATATAAAAATAATTATTAGCTAAAACATTAGAGATAATACAGAGTTTCACTAGACAAGATGGTAGAAATTCACCGTGGTTGTTCCACTGCACATTGTTGTCCTCAAGTCAGTTGCGCAGATTACCAGACATAAGCATGCAAAAGTGGTCAGAACATAAAAGATTTTGAGCATTAACTGTTATATTTTCTATTTTACTTGCTATATTGGAATGTATGCTTCAAGTGCACACAAGATCGTCATAATGTACCAACAATTTGATATTAAGCACTGCTGGTATGTTTAATCAGGGATAGTTTTTTTTTTTTTTTTTTTTTTGATTCCTACTATCCACAGTAAAAGTAAATGTGGAGTTCTATTCAGGTGTGGTAGCTTTAAGTTTAAGGATTGATATAATACAAAAACACAAACCAAATACTGAGCAAGATTTGGTGTCTCTGAATAACTGAATGAATTTCAGCAAAGCTGTAATGAAGTAACCGGAATGTGCAGAACAAGAATGGTAAGAAGAAGGTTTTAAAGAAAATAACCATCAAACAGAAGAAGAAGACTGTAGAAAAGCATGAGCATGATATTCATGTGACTGATCTGCCTTTGGAATACAAGATAACAAAGTTGACAATCTCAACTATTTTGAAGACTAAAGATGCCATCAAAGGAGCTAATATGGAAAAAAGGGTAATGATGTTAAGTAAGCAAAGAACATAAGTGCTGGAAGAGGTGAAAACCTTTTTTTTTTTTTTGTCTTTTTGAGACAGACTTTCACTCTGCAGTTCAGGCTGGCCTTGAACTCACTTTGTAGCCCAGGCTGGCCTCATACTCACAGCAATCCTCCTGCCTCAGCCTCCTAAGTGCTGGGATTATAGGTGTGTGCCGCCACGGCCTACCTGAAAACTTTTGTTAGTGTGGTTGAATGAGAAACAGTTGGCAGGCATATAGCATTACTAAAGCTACGATATGTGAAAGAGCCAGGAAACTGCACAGTGACTTGCTGCAAGAAAAGCCCCTAAGTGCAAAAAATGATAAATTGAATGCTAGCAAAGGGTAGTTTGATAAATTCTATAAGAGAAGTGGCATCCACAGTGTGATAAGACATAGTGAGACCTCTAGCTCTGACAAGGCTGCTGCAGAAGCGTACAAAAAAGAATTCTTGGAATTCGTGCAGGCAGAAAGATACATTGCTCAATGTGTCCAACTATGATGAAACAAAGCTCTTCTGGAAGAAGGTGCCAAACAAAACTTATATCATGCAGGAGGAAAGGGCACTACCAGGGCACAAGCCCACGAATGACAGATTGACCCTTCTGCTACTTGCAAATGCAAGCACTGATCTGAAGATTAAGCCACTACTGGCAGACCATCGTAGGACCCCTCGTGCATTCAAGGAAAAGAATATGAACAAGACCAGATGCCTGTCATGTGGAAGGCCAGTGGGAAAGTTTGAGTCACAAGGCAATTGTTCACAGAGTGACTGAATGAGGTGTTCACACCCATTATTAAGAGATATCTTTCTGATAACCAGCTGCCTGAAAGGTGCCTTCTGCTGATGGATAATACCCTGACACACCCTCAGCCTTGCTGGTGGATGATAAGGATGCTGAGTATGACTTCATAAAAGTTAAGTTCCTCCCCCCAACACAATACCTCTTCTGCAGCCCATAGACCAGCAAGTGATCTGCAACTTCAAGAAGCTGTACACAAAGGTGCTGTTCACCAGGTGTTTTGATGTCACTGAATAGAGGTCCTTGATTTTGAAAGAGTTCTGGAAGAAACATTTCAGTGTCCTGCACTGCATCTCCACCTCATTGACAAAGCCTGGGAAGATGTCACTTTCCTGATCTTGCACTCAACCTGGAGAAAACTGAGTGGCCAGAATATGTCACTGAACGTGACTTTGAAGGGTCTGATGCACAAGGAGTGGAGGAGATTGTGTCCATGGCCAAGAGTATGGGTCTGGGTGTTGCTGGTGCAGACATAGAGGAGCTTGTTCAGGACCGCAAGGAGGACCTGATGATAGAAGAACTTGCTGAACTCCAGAGTGAGCATCCACTGAGGAACAGAAAGATGGGAAGGAGGTCAGTCTTGGTGTGATAAAATCCACTAAGGAAAAATGGAAGGAATTCACTGAGAAGTGCCACCCTAACATGACTGGAATGAACAGAGTACAGCATCTGATGAATAATAATATGGTTTCTCATTTCCAGAGGGTTATACAGCACAGTAAAGAATAAGGGACATTAGACAGATTTTTTTTTTTTGGTCAAAATTGACCCTGCAGTTAAGAGACACAGAAGATACCCCTGAAGGGGATATCTCCACTGCCCTTATAGCGATGGACTCTCCATCCAAACAAAAACCTTCTCCACATCAGTCTTCCTGTCCATGCCGGAAGTTGCCTCCAACAAGGTTTGTGTTCTCTCTCTTCATACTGTTCTGTAATATATTGTACTTTGTTTCATACTTTATGGCTAAAAATATACATATGGGTTGGAATAATTAACCTTACTTACACTGAACCTGATGGGGAACTTTGGTCTGGCTTAGGACCAATTCGGTTTGGGACCAGAATCATGGAATGAATCGTTTGTGAACTGAGACACTACTGTAAGGGCAGAGATAAGTTATCCACAGCCTTGTGTTCTCTGAAGTGACTTGTCTGCAAGGCTGATTCTCAGCTCCTCACTCGATGGAGAAGAAAGAAAGACAGATTACACAGGAGGGATTGACAGGAAAGAGATGTTCAGTGGCTTGGTAGATAGAAAGTTAGCAGAAAAGGGAGGAAGTGAGCAAAGTAAATGTTGTAAATTGTACAGTGCATAGACATCTCTTGATGATCAGTGATTCAGTCTTTACCTACGCAATAGAGGGTGGTCTTGTTGTGAAAGGTAATGTTCCCCTAGGTTGTGCCTTTTCCAACGTCACCAGAATAATATGTAGTAGAAGTAGGTCATGAACTCAAGACTATCTGCGTCTAGTGTGAGTTTGCTTTCCCTTACACCATGATACACTAGAAATCATCAACCACCAAGAATGGAGCAACAGAGACTGTTACAACTTGAGAGATTTCATTGGATTCAGCAAGCCTGAAGAAAGATAGTGTTTTGCCCTCCTGGCCAATTAGAATCTTGCATTCCATTAAGTAGTCCCAGTGAACTAACATTTCCATATATATATGCAAGTTTGGAAGAACTTGGATCTCCTGAGCAATTCAACATGGACCAATTTTCACACCAGAGATAATTTAGTTCCAAAGATTTCTTTATTCTTTTTCTTGTCAACAACAGGTTATAAATACAATAACATAAAAAGGCTAACTATATATGACCAAACCTGAAATCTAAATTAACCGAGAAGACACTGAAATTCAGAAAACTCAGAAAGTGACCACATCAATTTGTTATCAAGTGGAAGTGATAACCTTTAGTCAAAACAAGTTAAGTTTAGCTTCACATGTCTGGGTTTTGTGTGCTATTGCAACTTGGAAAATCCTGCTTACTACATATTCATCATCACACATAAGGTATAATTGAAAAATACAGTGTGCATTTAAATAAAAAAGTATTACAGTAGAAGACACACTGATATTAATGCTCCTCAGAATACTCCCTTTCACTTGAAACACGCTTATCCCATCATTTTTGCTACTTTCTGAAGCAGTTCTGGAAATCTTGCTTTGTTGTTGTTGTTGCTGTGGGTATTTTTTTTTTTTTTGAGGGGGTACAAAGTCATTTTGCTATATTGTTCACACTAGGTTTCTCTCAAACTCCTGGTGATCTGCTTACCTCAGCCTCCGAAGTGCTGGGATTGTAGTCATGTGCCATCATGCTTGGCTGCTGCACATCTTCAGTTGTTCTGTCAGGCAAAATCGATTCAAATATTTACCTTGCATGGTCACTATGACTCTAGGGTAGAGCCAGAAGTCACACAGATGGCTGAGGACACATGGTAATAGACAGCACAGCAGCAGCATTCACTGCATGTTTTGATGACACCTTCTAAAGAGGTGAAAGACGACTTCCAGAACTGCTTCAGAAAGTGGCAAGAACAATGGGATAAGGGTGTTCAAAGCAAAGTGGAGTTTCTGAGGGTGGTTAACAGCAATGTGGCCTTTTGCTACAGTAAATTTTTAAAATTTAATCATTCACTGTATTTTTGATCACTCTTGTAATTTTGCCCTGAGATCGATGATAGCTGCTTGGCTTGGCTAGAGGTCCCTAGAAAAGACAGGTTCCTACATGTCAGCTGCTTTGTGCATCTTTCTAGTCCCAAACAGCTGATCTACCCATTGGTGTCCTCTGCTGTCCATTGCTGGTCACTTGGGCTGAGGAGTTCACATTTTGGGGAGCAACACTCAACCATAAAAGGGTCTGAGTTGGTGGATAAATGCACCATGTTCTTCTGCTCTCGGTGGGACAATTCTAAGGTGTGTCCGTAGTCACTGGTGTGTTCACAATCTCTCAGGAAGTCCCAGTAACATTGTGGTTATGCCGCTCTCAGCCATACCCTTCCTTTGAAATCATCTATCATTACTGTCCTTGTTCCCTAATTTTACTTATCCATTCTTCCTGAAAATGGTCACCAAATAAACTACTTGCACCCAAATTCTTGTCTTAGTCTATTTGCAAGAACCTAAATGAGAACAAACAAATCTCAGCTAGTGTATCAGATCTGATGCTCATAGATCCAGTTGAATCTTTGGGACGATCAACATTAGGTTGGTCTGAAGATTAAGACAGATATCATGTAGGGGAATGCAGCATATTCATTGAATAAAACCTTGATAAATTTGGGAGGCAGGAAATCTGTACTCTTGTGTCTCTACAGGGAAGGTTTGCAGGAATTTATATGGGATTGTAGACAATCTTAGTTGGGGAAGGAAGTCACTAGCTTTGAATCACAGTAAGAATGTTACCATTTGAATGAAGGACAGGCTGTGAAAAGTCCTTTATAGCAAGCTTTTGGTTTGAAGAAGAAGAAATAAAACTAACTCATTATCTTTTCCTTAATGCTTTTAAGAAAAAATTCTTTCATTTTTCTAGCTAGCAAGGGATGGTACATGGACTTGAAATGCCAGCACTTTTATTAGTCTTCTACTGCTACTCTAATGTGTAGACACAAATATAGGAGCTGAAGCAGCACAAATTTATCATCTTAGGGTTGCATGGGTCAAAAATCGGACATGGGTCTCACTGGTTAAAGGCAGTGTCAGCACGGCTGAATTCTCTGGCAGTGTCTCTATGGGTGAGTTTATTTCCTTGGCCTTTCCAGCACTTAGGAGCCATCCAAATTCCTTATTAACATCCCTTCCTCCAGCTCCCAGTTGGCACTGCTGTATCTTCCTTTACCTGACTGCAGCCAGAAAGGTTCTCTGTTTTTCAGAAATCATGTGATGAGATGGTGAGCATCATGATCACCCAGGATAACCACAGGACAATCCTAGTGATATCTCTGAAGTCCCTTTTTAAATGAAAATTTAATCTATTTAAATTAACAAATGCTGTATAAATTTACGGCATGCAACATGATGAGTTTTGATATACATATACATTGTGGAATAGTTCAACTACACTAATTAACAGAAATATCACTTCACTGAAGTTATTTTTGTGTGAGTCATCAGAACATTCCAAATTTACTCTTTTAGCAACTGTCAAGTATATAATTCATTGCAATTAATCATCACATTGCACAAACATTACCTGAAGTTATTCTTTCTGAATAACTGAATTTTTATCATTTGATCAATATCTTGCAAAATCCCTTTTGCCTTGTAAGGTCATGCATTTGTTGTGAAATGCATAAACCCTGAGGTAGAATTCAACAAATTTGGTCAAGCCTTAAATTTGTTTGAAGTTTAAGGTACAAGTTGTTTAACTGTGACCTTTCCTGTGAGTCATGTCTGGATGGAGCCCGCTTGAGTATTTGTTACTATGTGTATAAGGATTCTTGATTTCTTCATGATGGTGTGACTTCATTGATGCTTTTTTCCTATTCTGATTTTGTGACTCATGATGCTTTGTAACGTTTTCTTGAATATCCAGATTGAGTACATGTGTTAAATGAGTAGAATTAAAGGCAGGATGAACTACATAATCTGTAAATCCAGCACAGGATGAAAATGTAGCGCTCTCATAATCAAATGAGAAAACATTACAAACACCCAAAAATTCTGCACGCGTCTCTTGCAGTCTCGAGTTTGCCAAGGTTACCCCTGCTCTGACTCTTTCTGTCTGGCTTCTTTTATTCAATGTTGTGATTGTGAGATGCCTATATTGTTGTATGCAATTGTAATTTATTTACTATGATTATTTACTTATTGTATAAAATCTTAAAGTCATTATTGCTAATAGCATAGTAACATCTGAGCTTCATTTTCTCAAATTGCAAATGGTTACGTGCACACATGCATTGTAAAGATGAAATCTGTCTTTCCTGGACAGAGAAGGGAGAGGGGGCTAATTGGGTTTTGAACTTGGAATATGATGCTGGTTACCCAGTAACTACCAATTATCTAACCCACAGAAGATATTGACACACTTCATCACATTACCTTCTGTTCCAAATGGCTATATTTTTTTCTCTCACGAGTGAATTTCTGCTGATGACTTTAGCTGATGATATACTAAATCTAAATACTACATAACTTGTTTTTCTAGTTCTTGGGACCTGGAGACTTTCTCTTATTTTATTTTCAAGTTATTTACTTTCTCCTTCTTGCCATGTTAGTGTGAGGATGGTTATGGAGAAATCACAGCAAAGTGAAAAATTCACAGGAATGAAACACAACTAAGACATCAGTGACACCTTAGCTTGTTTTGAATGCAATGTCAGTAAACGTTTTATTGTAATGTTTTTGAAGCTTCTAAGAATACATTCTTTTTACATTTTATTATAACAGCATTCTTGATATATAATTCATGTATGATACAATCTTCTTAAAATATACAATTTCATGGTTTTCAGCATATTCACAGAGTTGTGAAACCATGAATATTATCAGTTTTAGAATATACCCATGCCTCAAAAGGAAAACCACTTATTAGCGGCCATTCTCCATTTTCTATCAAACTCTTTTCCTTTTTCCCTTCAAGAAGGTGGCCACTAATATGCTTTATATTCATTGTCTTATCTGTTGTGAATGTTTCTTTTTAAATTTTTATTAGTACATGCTTCCAGTCCATCGTGTTTGTATTCCTTGTGTGGAGTTGGTACATGGACATGACACATCCTAATTCTTTTTTCATTCCCTTTTCCTCCACTTCTTGGTCTACTTCTTATTGGGAAGATCTATCTCCCCAATCTATCTCCCAACATTTCATATAAATAAAGTTATACAATAAATAGTATTTTTTATCAATGACTTCTTAAAGTTAGCATAATGTTTGTGAGGCTCATCTATACTGTAGCAGGTATCAGTCCTTCAGTCCTTCTTGCTGGACCATACTCCATTATATAGTTACGCCACATTGTGTTTATCCATCTACTAGTTGATGGGCATCTTGGGTGTCTCTTCATTTTGATTAGTATGAATAGTTACTAATTTTTATATGGAAAGATGTTTTTATTTTTTACAAATTATTATGACATGTACTTTTTAGATTTTTATGAGTCCAGAGTTCTGGGCTTATAACACCCATAGCCCCTGTGATTTCCATAGTGACTAATAGGACAGTAAGTATATCTTTTGTTAAAGTATTTTAGCCTTTTGTCTTTGGTTTCTGAGGCAGTTTCAGAGCCATAAATATCAATAACAGTATTGTCGGGTTGCCTTAGGTCTCAAAAACAACCCTAGGAGACAAAATATCTCTCCCTACACACCCCTTTTGCCCACCTTCCACTTCAAGGTAGTCATAGAAACTAAAATTTCACTCTAATTTTTCTCCAGCCTTTAGCTCTTAGAGCTGGCCATAGAGAAATTCTCTGATCTATCTTGTTTGATAGTAGTCCATAAAGACTTCCATTCAAGCAGGGTCTTGTCCCATAGGTGCGAGGAAGGGAAGCCACATGAAAGGTCATGCAAAATTGCAGACATGTCTTGGTGAGTGTGCTTAATCTATTAACATTGAAGCATGCGTCTCTCTGTCCAGTCACATTGCTACTTGTTGTATTTGAATCACTTTTATCTAATGAACTCTCCATTAAAATGCAAAGGACGGGGTTCAGAGGGCTTCTGGCCAGTCAAACATGAGGAGGCTCCAAAAAGCCTGCCTGGCAAGAGCACTGAAGCTCTGCACCCTATCCATATATCTTTCCCTGTGTACTTCTTCATCTATACCCCTTGCAATAAACTGGTAAACATAAGTAGGTATTCCCGAGTTCTGCGAACACGTGCATAAACCAGACACAGAAGGGTATTGTAGGAACTCTGATTTATAGCCAGTAGATCAGAAGCACAGATTACAAACTGAGACTTACTTTTAGCGTCAAAAGTTGGGAGGTGGACACTTGGAGACCAAAACCTCACACTCGGGTTTAAGGCTACCTGTAGGAAGATAGTGTCAGAACTGAATGGAATTAGACGACAGGCAGCTGGTGTTCAATGAAGAATGAATTGCTTATTTCTACATTCTCTGAATTTCTCATTACTTTTTGGGTTGCAGAAGTGATCTGTGTTGTGAGCATACAGTAAGAGAGTGTTCGAGTTATTTTTTCATCCAGATATTGCCAGAGATGTATAGGTAGGGATGGAATTGTTTAAATAACTCTGTTTAACATGTTCAGGAACTGCCAAACTGCTTTCCAAAGTGACTGCATTGTTTTCTACCCTAGCAGCAGTGTATGAGAGGGTTCTATGGACACTTGTCTATATCTTCACCAACAATTGTTATCATTTTAGGAAAGAATTTCTGGTGGAAAACCAGTCAGTGATTTTCTTCCTTTATTTTTAACTATTTTTATTTTAAAAATTAAAAAACTGACAAAGCAACAATGAAGACAAAATCAAAACAACACAAAAACAACAAAAATAAAACATGACTTAGAGACAAAATGATAGAAATTTACAATGGTTGCTAACTTATACACTGTTATCTTCAGCAAAGTTGCTCAGTCCATTAGACATAAGAATGTTAGATTGATCAAACAATCAAAGACAGTAACAAGTAAAAAACAATAAAAATAATTTTTAAAAATCATTGGAAATGATGCAGAACTTCACCGTACAAAATGGTAGGAGTTCAACAATGGTTCTTATACTATACGTTGTTTTCAGATCAATTACCAAATTCAAGTGTGTAAAATTGGTCAAGAAAACAAAAAGAAAATTTTAAGCATTGACTGTTCCTCTCAATAAACTACAGGCATCAGTAATACACCTATTCCAGCTATCCTTACATCTACATATAAACTTTATTTTTCATTTAAGAAAAAAAACAACATAACAAAAACAAATGTATAAACAAAACAGCATAGAGAGCAATAAAAATGATGCAGAATTTCAAAACATGGTGATAGGATATTAACAATGGTTAGGTTAGAATTTATACTTGTTGCCTGAAACTGTTTTGGATAAAAAGTTTTCAAAATGTAAATAAATTATTTTCTAAGATGGGAAAAATAAGAGAACTCATGAATGGTCTTGGAATCAACCAGAGAATGACAATGGTTGGTGGCTAATTGGCACCTGGTTTCATTAACAGCGCAAACAAGAAGATTCTAACGTAATCAGCTTCCTAATGTCTGTCTACTAGTCCTGGGTCCCAGGCTGAACCAACCATGCTGGGAGGCTGATGGCAGTTCAAGTCAAGCTACTTTCACCTTATGGTTGTAAGATAGATGGAAGAGACTCAATAACTGTTAAAAGAAAAGTTTATCCCCCAGCTATTTTGCTTGAGGAACTATTCTGTGTCACTAATAGCCCCAATACTGAAACACATGTGTATACAACATATAAAATTGTCACAGCATTGTTCATGTTAGAAAAATAAATAACCACAAACAAACACCCCAAAGGAAACATCTGAACACACCCTGAGTGTCCTTCCACTGTGCAGTGACTGGACAATTGTATTCCATCTATAGAATAAAACATTTTGCAAGAATGACTAAGAATGGCTTTAGAGCTCAAGGTTGACTTGGAGGAGTACTTGAGAATGATAAATGAGAAAAAGTTGTAACGGGACAAGACAAAATCATTTTGTAAAAATTCTACAAAATATACATATTTGCAGTCATGGAGAAACAGGATTCCATGGTTATAAATGGGGGAAAAGGGAACAAATTCTTTATCTTAGTGGTGTTATACAGTGGGTGTTATTGTATAATTTCTGACAAGAATTTAATATAAGAAAGTGTAGCTTTTTAAATGTCAGTGAGTTTACCCAAAGCACTTATATACATGGATCTAAACAAAAAAGGTTCTCTGACAAACTGGTAAGTAGAGAACTATTACTAATAAGCCTATTTCATCTAATATCAAGAGGCATATAAAATTTTACCAACAGTTCTGCTTGTGTAGTCTCATGAAGAATCTAAACACTTGTAAACTAAATCATTGAAGAGTGTTTACATTTTAGGTTGCATTTTTGGTGCATGTGAGGAGTACTTTTTAATATTTTTAAAAAATTGCATACCATCCTTGATCTTTTCACTAAAATAACACTTTCCTAAATATAGTTCAATAATAATTTTGTGGGATAATGCAAACAAGAATGAGGACCTCTTTCTGCCATTTACAAATGTTGGAGCTTTCATTTTAGTGAATAAAATACTGCCATCCCTCCTGTGTACTTCCAAACAAGTGGGGCAGAAGCTAGGAGCAGCACCCAGAGAGGCTGCTAGCATTCCACAGTTGTGACCCTGTTTACACCAGTCCAACTTGCTGTACTAGAGGGGTGGGACTCCCATCAACTCTGTGCCCTACAACTGCTGTTTCATGATGGCAGCTGAGATAAGCACCCTTCGTTATCCAACAATAGCACTGGAGATGTAAAGAGAATGGAGGAAACACTTCTAGGATATGTAGAGACTGGGGATCTGAACTGTATCTCTTATATGAAAAACCCAATATATTACTGAAGAACCAAACCAAATATAGATAATAAGAAATAGGGAGATCTTTTCCAAATGGGAAGGGAATCAAGAGTAGGAGGGAGAGAGGAGAAGGAAGGGAGGGAATAAGGGTGAAAAAAAAATGGGAAAAAACTGAGATAGGTCTTTTGCAAATGGGAAGGGGACCGAGAGAGGGAAGGCAGAAAGAACTAAGGTGAGTTAAGTGTGTGTACCAACTCCACGTGTTGAGTGTAATCACTAGCTACCACACACATATACTAATAAAAATGAACAAACACAAAAAGAAATTGGTGTCTGAGCCCAAGGGTCTGTCCCAGGCACTGATCCTAAGACTCATTTTCCCTTGCCACAATTTCTGAAAAAAGACCTCAACAGTTAGCCAAAGGGGGCTGATGGAGTATGTTTAAAGCGTTGGAAAAATCACTACCCATGGGCATAAACTCAACTACTTTATTTTTTATTGTGTTAGAAAACATATAACGTGAAAAGTACCCTCTTAATTTTGAAATGTATGAGCCTTAGCTTTTTAAAGAGTCTCATTTTTATTAGTATATGTGTGCAGTACAGAAGGATTACATTCTTCAGGGGAGTTGGTACATGTACACAAAATGTCTTCACTCTTTTTACATCCCTCTTTCCTCCCTCCCACTCTGCCCCTCCATTTCTTGGTCTCCTTCCTATTTGCAAAAGATATTTTTTAAACCTACAATTCATTTTCAGTGTTTATTGTTCAGATGAAAAAGTACTGACAAGTGATTTTCACTGCCTTATCTCTAAACCGGAGGGCAAGTATTTCTGGCATGTATTATACTTTGTTATGAAGTTCCTGGATGACAGAAAAACAGGAGCTGTTGCCTGGGTTTCAGAGCACATTTGACCTAACGCCTCTCCTACTGACCACACAGAATACCCCACGCAGACTCTGTGCAGAAGTCTTTGTTCCCACAGAGTTATCACAAATTAATTTGGAATCAGCATTATGATATTTTAGGTTGTGAGAGCAAGACATTTTTTCAAAAAAGACCTATTTAAATTTTATCTGATAATTTGTTTCTAAAATGCAAAGATAATTGTAATGACAGATAAACATATTAACATTGCAATTTCCACTTTCTGTAATGATATAGCAATTCTAGAAGGTACAGAAGGCAGATATTTTTATCCTCATTTGCTGAATCAGAAAAATGAGCCTTGGGAGGTTGAGTTGCTTTGCCCTGGATCTCACCCCATACTTGGAGGACCCTCATGTTTTTATTTGGGAGTATGAGAGGCAGTCTTCCCTGCGCACTAGTATATGGTTGAGAGACTATATTTGCAAGCATTAGTTAGTCATTAATTTTACTTTGGCAAGATTTAGAACTTCCCTAGTTTAGTTATCCCTAATCAGTTGTTAATTCTCTCTCCAGGTGAAACTCAGATCCTCCCCAGTTTGGTAACTTCACAGGCATCCTGAATTGAAGGAAGAAGAGGTTGTAACCCACACTTAACTCCTGTGTTTTTTGTCCCACGTTTCTAGTTTGTGTGGACTGACTGAAAAAATACACTCCATCTAAATACACATTTACATCACAAAAACAATTATATGGAAATGTGATGGTCATAGAGGTGACTTTTAAGCTTAGAAAGGTTACAGAGAAGACTCAGGAACAGCTGCAGGAAGACCAGAGGGTGGAAACCTGATTTTGCAATGTACCAAATGTGAATCCTACTAATACATCATATTAAAGGGGGAAAATAAAATCATATTCTTTTTCTCAACCCCACCTGTATTTTTTTAGAGAGTGCACCAACATATGAACCAATAAATACAGCTTCTGATAAGTGTTGCTAAGCAGTATTTTTCTGGTTCCACCCCAAGCAGTTTGCAAGAATGGCAACTTTCCTCAAGGTTTTCCTGAATGGTTTTGGAATGGCCCTGCAGGTTTCTCAGCTTCTTCTTGTCTTGGGAAAGGAGACATGGGAGGACTTGGACTCCTCATTTTTCCTCCAGCACTCAATGTGCTAATCCTAGGGTGCAGTCATAATTGCCCCAGGGCTGCAGCTAGTCAGTGTTTCTTGGAGACAGCTCAAAGATGCAACATTTGTGCTGAAGGTGTCAGTCGTGTGTCTACTGGCGTCGATGCTGTTGGCTAATCATTCCCTCCAAGTCAGAGAATGTAGTCACAGGATTTTTCTTTTATGTGTTTTCATACCCTCTTTAGTCTCAAGGCTATACTGAAGTGTCACCCACCCTACTTGATAGGGTAGTCATCTAGCCTATTGCCTATGCCTCTGTTCCACTTTCCTTGAACCAAAGTCATGGTTTGGACTCTTCCAGGTTTCTTTTAGGTCTATTTGTGTGGTCATACCTCCAAAACCCTGTAAATCTAACCAGATTCATTTGAGTAAAATGAAGTTTATTCCCTTAGAAGAACCAAGCAGGTATTTGAAAGTATGTATTGGTAGTCACCATGTTCTGTGAAGCCTCTCCCAGTTGTTTGTGGAATAAAGGTGGGAGGTTTTCATTACTCTTCAGTCTTCCATGTTTATGTTTGTGAGCTTGCTATCTTAGCAGGGCATAATATAGAACAGAGTTTTCTTTAACCTCCTGGATTTGCCAAGGACAACTGATGTCATTTGTAGTCCAGTGTCTGTTTAGGTAGGCATGCACTTATATCTCACTTGCATGGGAAAGGAGAGAAAAATGTGAGTCCGGAAAAAACTGGTTTTTCCCAGGGCATAAATGACTCACTGTCTCAAGGCTGGAGAGTTTCATGCACTCCGCTTAGTATCTTGTGGACACCTTGCCACCCGATAGCCTGCCTTTTATGGACAATATTCTGTTAAATGCCGAACTATCCCATCAACTCAAGTCCTTCCATCTTAAGTGGAATTAATCTATAAATTTGAAATATTTCTCAAATCTTTAGATAGTAGATTTAAGACTTCTTTGCTGTGTTACTTACTGAGTTTGTATTCACAGGGCCTCTTGCCATCAACACCTTGATAAATCATATTAGCTATGCACAATTGCATTTAAATCTCAATCCTTCTCTTTGCCGTTGTGCCAAATATCATCATTTGATATCTGGCCTAGGTGTTTCTGAGCTCTCTCTTGAGCTAAGCCTTCCTTTGTTCACTCACTGAAGTCATCATATGTATGTGCTGAATGAATGAATGGGCCTCAGTATATTCATTTGTGAACTGGAGAGATTGAAGTAGTTTATTATATGATCTCATTCAGCCCAAACATTTGAACATTCTTTAAGTCTATATCATCATAATTAGTCAGGATGCTGTGATGTACAATGCAAGAGCAGCTTAGATGTGACAACTCTCTATAATTAGGTTTCTGCCTTAGGTAGAGACTTGACTTGAACATACATTTACTATCATAGAATGAAGATAGGTACATGATACACAGGATTTATTTAGGATAAAGTATACTATGTTTTGAGATATGTCTGAAACATATTTTCAGAAAATTCCTTTAGAAAAAATGAAAAGATGAAGACTGTTAAAAAAGATATTTAATTGACCAAAGCTTCATTAAATTCTTCTATCATACATTAGAACAACCTAGAGCATTTTATGCTTGCATCCTCGGCTTGATGCCCTGAACTGCTGTTTAAAATTTCTAGTGAGAAAAATTATAGAAATGTGCTAGAGAGGCAACTCTGATTTGAGATGGTTATGTTTAATGTGGGACAAACCGCATAACTTTGGAGGCAGACAAATACAGTATTGAATTCTGGATCTGATCTACTACTTATTAACTCTGAAGTCTTAGCCATACTGAGATTCAATTTCCCTATCTGTATAACATATAATAAATTTACTATTTCATTGATACATCCAGACTTTTGGATACTATGTGGTATATTTATTATGCTTTGTTCCCAACTAACAATTAAACCCATAGTTTTAAATGTAGTGGCTATTTTTTTTTTTGTCTTTTTGAGACAGTTCTCACCATGCAGCTCAGGCTAGCCTTGAGCTCACTTTGTAGCCCAGGCTGGTCTTGAACTCGAAACAATCCTCCTGCCTCAGCCTCCCGAGGGCTGGGATTACAGGAATGTGTCACCATGCTTATTATTTGAAAAGGCAACTGATATACTGCCTTAAAATAAATCTATCATTTGGTCTCTGGCTTTTTTGTTTGTTTTGTTTTGCTTTCTTGAGACAGCATCTTGCTATGTAGTTCGGGCTGGTCCTGAACTCACTACATAGCCCATGCTGCCTTGATCTCACAGAAATCCTGCTTCAGCCTCTTGAGTGCTGGGATTACAGGCTTGCATCATCATGCCAGAGAGGTTTCTGGCTTTTCAGATATCCTTTAGGTGAAAGAGATTTCCATTTATGAAAGTGAAACATATATTATTGGGAAATAATATGTTGTCCTGAAAGAAGACCTAAACCCTAGGAAACGACCTCTCTCATGAACTCTGAGGGTTTCGTTTTTCTCTACATTACAAAACAAGTTATTGAGGATGGAGTGCAGAAGACCAATAAGAAACAGGAGTGGTAATGCTCAGTGTGGATGGAAGATGCCCATCGTGATACTGAGCTTCAAAACTATCACCCACCTCAGCCAGGTTGAAAAGCTCTAGATGGAACAAAAAGAGACAGAGCTCTCTGCCTACTGAACTCTCACCAGGCCTCCTAGATGAACGCTGCTTCTCCACATCAACGAGAAATGTCTCTAGGTGCAATTTATTATAATAAATTGTGTAATCTGGAAACAAAAATGTGTTCACAAAGTGTCTAATTAATGCCACTTCTCCCGCCAAGTCCTCAGTTACCCCTTCACAGCTGGTTCTCTTTCTTCTGGGACTGATCTGTTAAGAGGACTCAGTGGTGTAGAAAAGAAATCTCTGTCTGCTCCACCTCGTCCTTGCGTACAGGTGACTGTTCTGAGTAAATTAGCCTTCCCCATGAGAATGCAGGAGGGAGTCTCAATTTTGATGGAGTTCAGCACTGTCCTTTTGCAGCTGGGGAAACTTATGCTTGGGACAGTTGTGTGACTTTCACATGCACCTGACTAATGGCAGAGCTAGAGTTAGAACCCATTTCTCCTGACCCTAAATCTAGTGCTATTCTATTACAACAACGAAAATCCAGAAAAAGGCATGGTTTAAATATTCACCTATATTCCTGAAAGGAAATATATACATTTTGTGTGTACTATCCATAATTTTGGGAGAGGTCCCTCTGTGGATGGACGCAATGCTGCATGGTTCATTCCTTGAAGCTCCAAGGAGAGATTTAATGTCACAGATAATGAGGAGAGGCTGCATGGTGTGGGCCAGGATGTGAATGCCTATGGGGGTTGGCATGAATTCTAGTTTGAGTGAGAGCTGACTCATTAGGCCTGGGAAGCAAAGCCACTGCAGCAAAGGTTTATGCTAATAAAGTAATTTGAAGTGTATTTCATGCCATTTCAGGTACCCTGCTTCTGTGCTGGGTTTACGCAATCCTACAACCCATAATAAATCCTTTGTTGTGACATGTCCAGATGAATGTCACACATCCAGAAATTCTTCTTTTACAAAAGAACAATATGGACAAATGTCAGCATCTTCATGGGAAAGACTGGAAATTTCCTTTCAAACTATTTTCTTTTGATTCATTCTGAAACATGTATGCAAGAATCTCATGTCCTTGATTCTATATCATTCTAATAGTTAATCCTCATTATATAAGTACCATCTGTGGGTGAATGAAAGTCTGTTTTTGAGCTGTCTCTTTAGGAGCTACCAGCCATGAGTAGCTATTAGTGAAAATAGATGTCTAGCTGTTTTATCAAAAATGATATTCCAGCCGAGCATGATGGTACATGCCTATAATCCCAGCATTTGGGAGGCTGAGGCAGGAGGATCCCTATGAGTTCAGGACCAGACTGTGCCACACAGGTGAGTTCAAGGCCAACGGGCACTACATAGTAAGACCCTGTCTCAAAAACAAAAACAAAAAGCACCATAAAAGAAATGATACTGCAAGTGTTCAACACCCCTGTGTACCTAGTGGCTTCCATATTGGTCACTGCAGATGTGGAATATTCCATTATCACAGAAAGCTCTTAACACCAATAATTTGGTAAACATTAAAGAAGTGGACTGTGGAATTTTTGCTAGACTAAATATATTGAATGGCCTCCCATTAAGAATACAAAAATGTTAGATGAAGTATTTTAAAGCTAGTAAATGTCCATTGAACTGACATTTAAAAAAGAATCCATAATGTCCAAGTGAAGTTACTGTAGAAATCGTGGAGCAAGGTACATGCTGTAATTGGAGTTTCTAAGAATCTTAGGGATACTGAGCTTCTGATTGGCCATATGAGATAAAGGAAATAGGAGATGAACCTTAGAGGTCACCCAGTGGAAATCTGTTGGGAGATCTTATGCTTTGATCCTTCAGCATTGTACCTTTGGAGATGACATAAACTAGAAAAAAACTCATTGTGCAGGATATGATATCAGTGAAAAAAATATTTTTACCATAATGCAGAAGTGAGAGTGAAAGAAGTTTTCTAAAAATTTGTACTCATAAAAGAACTCTTACCCAAGCTGATTTCATGTTCACCTTGCCTTTGCAGCCTGGAAAATTTTAGTCATATCATTTAGCTCCAGTGGTAGCCATTTGATAATTTGCTTGGGCACTTGGCAGAGAAAAATGACTTTTTTGATGGGGGACACTTCAAGTTTAAAATCACATTCAAAAGTTCCCACAGACAAAATTTCAAATAAAAATGAGAAGCTCACAGTTTAAAATTTACAATACACAAGGAAAGGAGATATCACTAGTGAAAACAAGGAGACAGCAGAGAAATGATCAGACTTAGAAGACAAAATAATAGATAATAATTAATTTTAAAATTTAGCTGAGACTAATAATTTCAAATAAAGTTTAAGTAATCCTAACTGACTCATACCAAGGGAGAATCTGTATATATCTACATCAAAATATTTATATTTCTAGTTAAATATCTTCCCACACAGAAAATGCCAGGCTTGATTTTCAATGCATTCCAATGCACGTATTTTCAAGTAAATGGCTCCAATATGAAACAATCTATTATGCAGTATAGAAAAGGAAATAATATTATAATCATTGAGATTACAGTAACCTTGATGCCAAATCTGATGAAAATGGTATGAGAAAGTAAAGGTACAGGATCATCTTACCAGCATAAATGCAAAACCTCTCAATGAAATATTAATAAAATAAGACTAAGGAAATATAAAAAAAATCAGATTTTATCATTGCCAGTATTGTTATTTCAATTTGAAGTTTAAAAACATATCAATATGCATCATTCCATTAACGGGTTATAGGAGAGAAAACATCTAGTCATCTAAATATATACAGAAAAATTGACAAAATTTACTATATATTATGAAAATAGAATGCAAAATATATACAAACTCTCAGTAAAGTAGAAATGGAAGGAAACTTTCTCAATTTAATAAAGATCCTCTATTAAGTATATATCAAGTATAACACTTAAAGATGAATGTATGAAAGCATTTCTTATAAGATTAAAAGCAAGAAAAGATTCCCGCTGTATAATTTCCCTTCAAGATTGTATTTGAGATCTTGGAAGGATCTATAAGGTAAGATGACAGTCTGAAATAATAAAATAAAATTGTCACTACAGGTATTCACTGATATTATTGTCTGCATTAAACACCTAAAATAAACTTTAGTAAAATGTTACAAATAACAAAAGAATTAAGAAGGTATTGATATACAAAGCAAAATGCAAAATTAATTTAATATCCATAAACCAGTATTTATCAATTAGGTGGAACAGTTTTTAGCAGATACTGTTTAGAAAAAAGAAACATGGAATATAAAGCACTTAGAGATTATATAATGAAGTATATACAAATTATTTGTGGAAAAATTACAAAAATACATAGGAGGTAACTTAAAAACCCCTCAAAATGCAGAAATAAGCAATATTCTTACATGAAAATTTCAATAGAACAAAGGTATACATTCTTGCCAAATTGATCTATATATTGAATGCAATTATAAGCAAAATCTCAGTAGTAGATAGAGTCTACTTCAAAGGACAATTGTAGAATATTCACATCACAGAGAACTGATAAATGTTTGAGATGACAGACAATCTAAATATCTTGGCTTGATCACTATACCGAGTAGACATGTACAAAATATCAAACTGTGCCCCATAAGTATGTACAGTTATTATCTGTTGATTAAGCAGGATATAAAAAGAAGATGAAGAACATAAGAAAACTGTACACCCATGTACCAAAATATGTATGAGAATGCTCATAGCAGCACAATTCATATGAGCCCCAAACTGAAAATGAACTAATTTTTATAAAAGTGGACATTAATAAACAGCAATATTCTCATTCAACTCAATATAAATTTAACACAAATTATATACAACATCAGTATATATATATATATATATATATAATGATAATATATATCAGATACAAATATAGATGGTCAGATTTAAAAGTTTGTAAGAGAAGAGTGAAACAGAAGTCAAAATCAAGGATGATGGAGGATCCTGATATGGAAAAGGCACATAGGAAAAATTCTAAAATGCTGATAAGTTTCTGTGTCTTAAATTGGGTTATGTACATTTGACATAGCAAAATAGTGAAAGTTTGGAATTAAGCAAAAGACTTAGAGATATCTACATAACATGTAGCAGTGCTGAACAGCAGTCCATTTCCACCGGGTCTGTGGGCTTCTCCTTCTACATACATGTCTGTTTGGTTTTTGTTTTTTTGTTTTTTTTTTTTTTTTTTTT
>NW_004955415.1:22496260-22510411 GCF_000276665.1 Chinchilla lanigera | reverse complement strand
TTTTTGGTTTTGGTTTTTCTCCGGTACCGGGAACCGAACTCACGACCTTGCGCTTGCCAGGCAGGCGATTTTTGCCGCTGAGCTAAATCCCTAGCCCCTACATACATGTCTTGGCATGCATTCTAAGAAGCATGTTTTCCCTCCTCAACACTTACTCAGTGTGACTGTTCAGCTTAATTGTGAGCCTGATTGGCTTGGGGTCTGCCTAGGGCCCAGTACCTGTCTGCAGCCTGTAACCGCTATTAACAGAGCCAAGTACAAAAAACACATGACCAGGTCAGAAGATGCAGGAGAAGCATTTGACAAAGTCCAACACTCATTCATGATAAAAACCCTACAGAAAATTGGAATAGATGGTCTTTATCTCAGTCTGATAAAAACCACTTATGGCAAACCAACAACCAACATCATACTAAATGGTCAAAAACTGAAAGCTTTCATTCTAAAATCAGGAGCAAGACAAGGATGTCCGCTATCACCACTCTTATTCAGTATAGTTCTGGAAACTTAGCCAGAGCAATTAGTAAAGAGATAGAAAGAAAAGGAATAGGGATAGGAAAGGAAGAATTTAAATTATCATTATTTGTAGGTGACATGATACTCTATATAGAAGACTCCAGTAGTTCTACCAAAAGACTTCTGTATTTAATAACCAAATTCAATAACATAGTGGGATAAAGGTCAACATTTAAAAATCAATAGTATTCCTGTACATGAATAACAAGTTCACTGAGAGAGAAATTAGGGAAACCACACCTTTCATAAGAACACAAAAAAAGGAAATACCAAAGAATCAATCTAACAAAGGAGCTAAAAGACCTTCATGTTGAAAACTACAGTTCTCTGCAAAGGGACATTGAAGAGGATACCAGAAAATGGAATGAAATTCCTTGTTCTTGGCTAGGAAGAACCAATATAGTGAAAATAGCCATACTCCCAAAATTGTTCAACAGATTGAATGCAATCCCAGTCAAAATATTAATAGCATACCACACAGAATTAGAGAAAACAACCCTAAACTTCAGTTGGAATGAGAAGAAAACTAGAATAGCAAAAACAATTCTGGGCAACAAGGAAAGGGAAGGGATATGACAACCCTTGACTTGAAATTATACTATATAGCTCCTGGGATAAAAAAAAAAGTGTGGTACTGGAAAAAAATAGACTGAGGATCAGTGGAATACATTAGAAGATGCAGAAACAACCGCAAACACCCTCAGCCACCTTATTTTTGACAAAGGGATCAAAAACACCCACTGGAAGAAAGGTAATTCTTTAATAAATGGTACTGGAAAAACTGGTTTTCCACATGCCAAAGATTTAAACTAGACCCGTAGGTCTCACCAAGCACTAATCTAAAGTTGAAATGAATCAAAGATCTAAATATTAAAACAGATTCATTAAGTCTGTCATAAGATAGATAAATAGGTAGAATTCCTGAAGACATAGGTATGAGCAAAGACCCTATGAAGAAAACCCTGATTGCACAGGAACTTTCACAAAGAATTAACAGCTGGGATATTATTTTATTAAATAATTTTTTGCACTGCAAAAGAAACCACCAAAAGAGTGAAGAAACAATGCATAGAGTACAAACTCCATGTGGAAAACTATATGCTGGAAAAAAATTTTTGCCAGCTGTCCTTAGACAAAAGCATAATATCTAGAATATTTAAAAATATTAGATCCCCTAAATTTAAAGACCCAGTCCAAAAAGTGCCATCTGAAATGAATAGGCACTTCTCATATAAAGAAATAGAAATGTCACACAAATATATGAAAAAATGGTCAACATCAGTGGTCATTTGGGAGATGCAAGTTAAAAGAACACTAAGAGAGCGGGAGGAGGTAGTGGTGATGGGAAGATACTCCTCTTTGGCCTGAATTGCAATCCATTAGGGATCAGTTCTCAGACTCAAGTTAGAAGTGAGATTTCAGGTAAGTGAGGCTGGTATTGCTGCTTTGAACACCTCAGAAGGGGAGAATGGATTTATCAGATGTAAAAGAAGAGCTTGCTAGGAGTCAAAGAAAATAATAAAAAGTCCAGCACTAGGGCTCCTTCTCCTACCAAACACAAGAACTGCTCTGATGAGAAGTCCAAGGACCACTCTAAAGACAAAGGGGCCACCAAGGAGTCCAGTGAGAAGGACCTTGGCAGGGTAAGACCTGGAAGAGGCACAGTGCTTCCAGTGGAAGCAGCAGCACCAGGTCTCCGTCCAGCTCAAATTCCAGTTCAGGCTCTAGCACCAGCACGGGCTCAAGCAGTGGCTCCAGTTCCTATTCAGCATCCAGCCACTCTGGAAGCTCCAGTGCATTGCGCAGCTCCAGTTCTAGCAGCTCCCCTGGCTCCCTGAACCCTCTTGCCTCAGACATGACAATAGACGACGCTCCCGCTCTAAATCCAAGCACCTAAAAGAGATAGAAAGGAGAGGAAAAGGCAAAGCCCTTCCTCTAAACTCACCAAAGTGCACATTGGGAGGCTGACCAGGAATGTTATCACGGATCACGTCACAAAGATAGTTTCTACCTACGGGATGATTAAAATGATTGACATGCCTGTAAAAACGATGCATCCTCATCTCTCCAAATGGTGTGCATATGTGGAGTTTGAGAATCCAGATGACGCAGAGGAAGTACAGAAGCACATGGATGGAGGGCAAATTGATGGAGACTGATGCTACTGCTGCGTTGGCCCCCTGGTCTAGGCCACTACCCCAGTGATTCAACCCTCCCAGGAAAATGCTACCACTACCTCCCATGTGGTGCAGGTCACCCCCATGGATGAGGAGAAGGTCATGCTCACAAAGACGCAGATCCCCTGTACACAGGTGGTCCCGCTCTCCTGGCTGCCACCACTATAGGAGCTTATCTAGCTCCAATTCTTCCTGATAAGCAAGGCAACTGGAATGCACCCCTTTAACTTATATTCCACTCAGCTCAATTTTGTCACTTCTCTAGCCTAAGGTGGAGCGGTAGAAGAGAATCCCTCACTCAGGCAGACTTCAAAGGCAGCAATGGAGACATTTGGTTTTCAGGAGGGTTCTGGCTAACAGAAGTGCTGTTAGTCCAGGCCTATGTCCATAAAGGTACCCTGCAGTTTTCTGTCTGGGGATTTCACCCATTCCCACCCATCTCCTGAGAGTCTGTTCAGTGGCAGGGCCTGTAGGAACAAGCAAGCCTCCAGGTGGCAGAGTGCCCCAACATTTCCAGGTGACTTGGGGGCAGTGTGGCAATCTGGTCGTATCTTGGGGATCAATCCACCATTCCCATTAGCCTGGCCCTTTGATTCCTGCTTGAGTCCTCTGCCAGTCTCTAGAGTCAAACCTATGGAGAGAGGGTGTCCTCTCACCGCCCTCTGTTAGTTGCAATAAATGGTTCTTCTTTCTATGTTCTCATCTACATCCTCACTCCATTTGTCTTCTTTAGTCTCAATTGTTGGCGAGCAGTTTGAGAATCAGCTTTGCAGGTCATCATGGAATACCCCATTTCACCTGCTATTTGATAGGTTTTCCACTTAATAAAAATTCTGCTAAGTCATCATGGCGGCAAGCCCCTCCTGGACCATGCTCCAAGCCCTGCAAAGAAGGACACTGGGCATGAGCCTGCCCCAATCTGTGGTCACTGATGAGATCTTGTCCTATCGGCAATCTCGAGGGCCATTGGAAGTGCGACTGCCCTGCCCACTAGAGAGTGGGTAAGTCATGCATTTCCCCACCCTCACAGGATAATCTGCACTGCCACTGGACTCATCACTTCCTGACCTTCTGGGTATTGCTGCTGAGGAGGATTAACAGGGCTCAGGGTCCATGGCCCCCACAAGGGTATCCTAGTCGGAGCCCCAAGTCTCACTAGAAGTCTCAGGTAGGACACTCTTCTTGTTGACATGGGAGTCACATACAGTGTTCTTCCTGAGTTTTCAGGCCTTTACACCCGATCCTTTATCTCTAGTGGAGACTGACGGCTGACCCACCAAGCTGCTCTGGACAGGGCCTATTCCTTGCCAGCTCCAGATACTCTTTTCACTCGCAACTTTCTCATGGTCCCAAACTGCCCTGCACCTCTCGTGGGGAGAGACCTCCAAAAACTCAATTTTTCCTTCACTTTTCTTTCCCTACTGCTCTCATCCTTCAGCCCACATCACTGCGCACCACCAATCCCGACCCTCCCTTACCTCCTTCGCTGGTCCATCCATAGTCTGAGATACTTCCAACCCCACCCACGTGACTCATGCTGTCCCTGTCTCCATTCACCTCAGGGACCCATCCATCTACCCCTGCATTTCCCAATACCCAATATCTCCCAAACACCAATGGGGGCTTACACCCATAATTAAATGTCTCCTCACAAATGGATTTCTTAAAGCCACACACCTTATAACACACCCATCCTTCCAGTAATCAAGCCCAATGGCCCTACCATTTAGTTCAAGATCTGAGAGTTATTAATAATGCAGTTACACATATTCACCCTTGTCTTGGTTACTTTTCTCTCATTGCTGGGATAAAATACCTGATGCCCAAAATTAAGGAAGGAAAGGTTTATTTCACTTACAGTTTGTGGAGGTTTTAGTCCATACTTGGCAGGTTACAAAGCAGAGTGGCACATGGCAGAGGGCTACAGCTCATGGCAGCAGAACACAGCAAAAGCAACAAGCACAAAAAAGGGAGGAATGGCCCCAAGCAGCCGCTTCCTCTCCCTTACATATGCAAACTATCACCCCAGGGCATTTGTAGCTCTCACACCCACAATCAATCAAACTCTAAAAGCCTGCCCCATGACTGCATGAGGCTTTGGGGGGACACACAGATACAAATCATAACAACCCTATAGTGCCAAACACTTATACTATGCTGTCTCATTTTCCTCCATCTACAGCCCACTTTACAGTGTTGGATCTCAAGGATGACTTATTTACTATTCCCTTACACTAGACTGCCAAAAGCACAGCTCTCAAAACAAGTGGCAGTTATACATTACAGGAGACATTAAAATTCAACAAATCCCATTGCTCAAGGAAATATATTTGCAGATAGACACACCAAGCTAGCTGCTCAACAGCCATATCCTTCCCATCTTCTTCCTCTCATTCCAGGGGCCATGCCCTCACCCCAGCACTCATCAAATCAATTGCTCTTGCTCCAAAGACCTGACTTTCACCCCAAATTTTCCAAGGGTCCAGCCTTGTTCTTCCAGACCAACAGGCACAAATTATCATTACTGATTTACACAACTGCTTCTATGTTGGCACTCAGGCCTTATATAATTTCCTAACTCCCACCATCACTCATCCCTCTTTAAAAGCAATCGCACACCAAGTGACTCAAAACTGTCAACTGTGTGCCAAAACCTCTCCTCAGGGACATTTACCACCTCCCTCTTTCCCAACCCACCAACTCCATGGACATACTCCAGGTTAAGACTGGCAGATTGACTTCACACACATGCCTCGCCCCAAAACTCAGATACCTTCTCAGTTTTGTCTGTATTTTCTCAGGGTGCACAGAAGCCTTCCCCACTGCTCAAGAAACCACCAATATAGTCTCTAACACTCATT
This sequence comes from Chinchilla lanigera, assembly GCF_000276665.1. Classification (NCBI taxonomy): domain Eukaryota; kingdom Metazoa; phylum Chordata; class Mammalia; order Rodentia; family Chinchillidae; genus Chinchilla; species Chinchilla lanigera. The sequence goes on along the minus strand of NW_004955415.1, from coordinate 22,504,857 downwards.
TAGGACATTATTCTCAGATTTGGACTGCCTCAGAGTATCCAGTCAGATAATGGTCCGGTATTTATCTCCCAGATCACCCAAGAAGTCTCTTTAAGTCTCAGTATTACCTGACATTTACATATACCATACCACTCACAATCCTCAGGCAAAGTAAAAAAGGCAAATGGGCTCCTAAAAAACATCTCACAAAACACATTTTAGAGCTACACCTGCCATGGCCTCAGCTTTCCCTCTTGTTCTGACTAAACTCCAAGTGCTCCCTAGGGCACCTATTTTTTTTTAGCCCTTTTGAGCTTATGTGTGGTAGGCCATTTCTGCTTCATGACTTCTCAGCTCCTGATGACCTTTCCGCTATGGCTGATTATATTCCAGTCTTATCCTTTCTCCAACACCTGCTACAAAAGCAACCCACTTAACACCATAACGTTCTCCCTCTATGACCAAAGAGTCATTGGTCATTCAGTTTCACTCCTTCCAATCCCAAAATTACCCTTGTGGTTCCCTTGTGTCAGACACTCTCTCACACTTCTCAAACCTTACATTTGCTGGCTCTGCATTCCTTACGGGCAAGATCTATAGATAGTGACCTCCATAAACTAAAATGCCTCATGTCTGCCCTTTCCACATGCTCCAGCCATAGTAGGCCCTTTAGTGTTCCATCTCTCATAACAGTGGTCAGGCAATCTCACTTGCTTAATTTCCCAGGAAACAAACTCCTCTTTATAGCTAAATCACTTGCCTCATCATGCTCATTATATAACACAGGTACAGGACAAGGCTATATGTCCCCCTAAGAGATGGTTTTATAGGATATAAAAGGGGAACATATACCTGTCTCCCTCCTGGATGGACAGGTTCATGTACACTGGTCCTCCTGGTCCCAGCCATGACAATCAATTCCCAGGAAACCATAGAAGAATCAATCCAGTCACAACTCCAGGACACTCATTTGCTCGTAAAACTAGAGCAGCCCAAGTTCCAGTACTCACGGGGGTGAGCATTCTCACAGTCTTTGGAGTCATCTTGGGAGTAGGGGGAATAGGCATGGGTATCTGTGCCCATGAATTTAACATCAGCTCTCTCTCAAACTTCACCAAAGGACAGAAGACAACACCTGCCATACTTTCCCTTCAAAATCAGATAAATAGCTTAGCTGCAGTGACACTTCAAAACAGACATACTCTTGACATGTTGATGGCTGGAAAAGAGGGCACCTGTGCTTTGCTGGGGGAAAAAAGTGCTATTACTCTGTAAGTGAATCTGGGATCATCATGGATAAGGTAAAAAGTCTCTGCACCTGGCTTGAGTGCAAGTGCCAGGAACTAAAAAAACATTCTTCTTCCACACCATGGTTGTGGTGGAGTGACATATTTAGATCCTGGACACCCTTCCTTGTTCCTCTGGTGGGCCCCGTAATCATGATAATAACTTGTCTACTGGTAGGGCCCTGCCTTTTAAAACTTTTCAAAAATTTTGTTCAATCAAGGCTCCACTCCCTTACCACCAAAAAGCACATGAAAAAGTCCCAACACCAGTGAGCCAATATGTCATGGCCCACTGGAGGCCATGTGGCAGGCTCTGCCTTTCTCCTCCCTGGTCATATTACAACTTCCTACTTCCTTTTTTACAGCATCTGTTTTCCCTCTTCCCAGCCCCCTGTCCAATCACTGCCAGCCAAGTCACACAGACCATGCCCTAAACCCCATCCCCCTCCTGGCCCTATATAGCCTTTGTTCCCATGGCCAGACCCTTAGAAGCTCCACATCCCTCCTTTCTGCTGTGGTCTTCTCTGTGCCCATAATAAAGGCATTTTTACTTTGTTCTGTTTTTACTTGTGCCAGAAAAACTAACAGTATTTATGGTGATCTTGCAGGTTATCTTGGCAACATGTACATTGCTGTTTTGGCTTTTATTGTGCAGTTAATGCTATAAAATTTGAGTTTTGTAACTTTCTAGCATTTAGATAAGGTTGTGCTTGTACTTTGTTGTGTAGAGTAAAGGAACTGTATTGAATAAACCCAGGATTAGGATGCAAAACAAACAAACAAACAAACAAACAAACAACCCACAAAGATTCCATCTCACTCCCAAAAGAAGAGCTATTATTAAGAAATCAATAAACAATAATTGCTGAAGGGGCTGTAGGGAAAAAGGAACACTTCTCCACTGCTGGTGGAAGTGTGGAATGGTACAACCACTGTGGAAACCATTATGGAGATTCCTCCTAAAACTAGGATTGGAGGTCCCATTCAACCCAACAATTCCCCTTCTTGGTATCTTCTCAAAATAATTAAAAGCATCATATCACAGTGACATATGCATACCCATGTTTATAGCAGCACAGTTTATAATAGTTAAATCTTGGAAATATCCCAAATGCCCATGAACTAATGAGTGGATAAAGATGTCATTTTTTTAATATACATTGGAGTACTACTCTGCCATTAAGAAGAATAAATTTGAGACATTTCTAGGTAAATGGATGCACTTTGAGACTATACTTTAAGTGAAATAAATCAACAAACAGGTTTAAATATCACGTTGTTTCTCTGGTATTAGAAACTGAAAGGGTAAATTGGGACCAAATAATGGATATTGTGAAATAGGAAGAAAATATTCAAGTGGGAAGGGGAACAAGGGTGGTGGGAGAAGAAAAGGAAAGAAAAAGAAAAAATATAGAATAGAATTAAACAGCGGAAACAAAGCTTTTGTAAATAAGGAGGGGAAGGGGGCTGAAGGGAGGAATGTGTGAAACAAAGAACTGAGATATATCATGTACAGGTACAAGTTGCCTATGATGAATGTCATTATGTGTATCTAAAATATACCAATCAAATTAATTAAAGAAAAAGGAGTTGTGCCTCCTAAAAGGAGATGAGTGGTGGGAGAAGAAGCAAAATTTCATATGTATTTATAGTCCTTCTTCTTTGCTTGCATAGCTCTCTGATCTCCCTGTTCTGTCAGATCAGTGGCGGCTTTAGATCTCATAGGAGCATGAACCCTACTGTAAATTGTTCATGCAAGACAGCGAGGTTGAGCTCTCTTTAGGAGAATGCAATGCCTGATGGTCAGAGGTGGAGCTGAGGTAGTGATGCTAGAGCTGGGGAGCAGCTGTGAATACAGACTAACTTTAGCAGAGAAGTTTGCCCTCACAGAGACCATGGTAAGACAATTGCTTTCAGATTCGTATCAAATCCCTGTCAGTGAGTGGCATGTGACAATTATTCTGCATCTGGTGGCAGGCTATAAGTTAGAATCTGACACTTATTTTAGTCCATGGATGGCCTGCCCATTATTTTATTTACCACTTCTGTCCAAGTCTCTTGTCTGTGTTGTGCTCTTAGTCACAGTTCTGATAAGCCCACAAGCTAACCCAACCCAAAATGGTAAAAAAAACCAAGTGTCCCTGGAGAGCTTTTTTCCAAAAGGGAGGAAGATCCAATAATGAAAGCAGAAGATTCTAAGATTGCTAATGAAAAGAAAGCTGTATTAAATGAAAATAGTAAGAGTCCTACTTAAATGAGTTTCACTGCACATTCTCTAAGTCCACTTTATATATTGTGTGCTAAACAGCTATCCCACAAAGTCATGGAACCTTCAAAACTGGTTTGCTGAATGGGAACAGAACACCCTTTGTTAAAAGGAAAACCTTTGGAGTTTTTCAAAACAAACAAAAAAACTGTGGAGATGGAGAACAGAAGCAAATATGGGAGGACCCCACTGCATCAACTGGGACTGCACCAGGAACATAATTCCTCACTGTAACCACATTAATAGAGTTAAGAAGCCCTTTGCTATTGGTGAAGAGTTGATCCAAACATTGTGAAATTATAGGAGGCTGTAGTTCCAGTGGTGCCATGTATTCCCCTTTCAGGTAGCCCCATAACTAGATACATTGTTAAAATAGCAGAGGATACTGAAGCACAACTGTTAGAAACGATTAATGAGTCACTGTGATTTGCAGTCCAGGTTGATGATTCCAGCCATGTTGACAACAGGTGACAATGCTTATTTTTGTGTGATATATTTTACAGGAGGGTGTACACAAGGATATGCTATGCTATGTAAGCTTTTGTAGTCAACCAACAGTGCAGTTGAGGAACTATTCAAGTCTTTGATTACATATCAGGAACACTGAATTGGTTATCTTGTGTCACTACTGCATAGAGAGAACACCTGCCATGAGTGGATGGCTTTCCGGTTTTACTACTTGTGTCAAAGAAGTCACTTCTGAATGTGAGTCTAAACACTGTGTCATCCCCAGAGAAATTCTGACTACTGGAAAAAAATTCTGGCTACTGGAAAAAATCCACGGAGAAGTTCTGGCTACCTGAGCTTCCTCTTTTTTGTTGGATATGATTAAAACTGTCAACTATTTTAAAGTACAAGCCTTTAACTCGTGTCTGTTTATCTGCCTGTGTGAGGAGATGGACACAATCCACATGTCTTCTCTTATACACAGAAGTGAGATGGATTTCTAAAGGTAGATAATCGGCCAGAGTTTTTGAGTTGTGAGAACCACTCGAGAGAGTTTTAGAAAATAGTCACCACTGGCAGCACATTCCAGTGACACAGAATAGGTCACAAAACTTGCTTATCCATGTGACATATTCAACCTGATCAACAACCTCAATCTGTCATATCAGGAGAGAGTGAAAACTGCATCCAAGTTGGCAGATAAAGGGCTGCATTTGAAGCTAAACTGGAATTATGGGGGTGATGAATGAACATCGGGATTTTTGACATATTTCAAGCACTGCCAAAAATAGTGATAGAGAATGAGTCATGAATTTTCTAGTAGCTAGTGCATGAACACCTATCGCAGCTTTCAAAAGAGTTTGAACATTATTTCCGCACAACAAAAGACCCCCGGGAAGAAATGGATGTACAACCCATTTGTGAATAAGCCAAGTGAATGAGCCCTCTCTGTGTCAGAAGGAGGATCAACAACTTGCGATTGTGAATAATCATGAACTTAAAAGTATGTTTGTGGTAACTTCAGATTTCCATATTATGTTTGGTTAAGGCAAAATATCTTGAGATTGCAAAAAAGCACTGAAAAAACAGTCCATCTTAATTTCAAACATCCTATCTTTGTGAAGCTGGGTTTTCTGCAGTGACAGCTACTAAAATGGTATTATAGAGTACATTGGGTATATGCAACACACTTGAAGTGACACTGTCTTCCATCATCCCAGATGGGATTGTCTAGTTATAGGAAAACAAACTCAGGGATCTCACTGATTCTCCATTATGGTGAGTTGTATACTTACTTCATTATATATTACAGTATAATAGTAAGACAAATAAAGTGCAATTAAATATAATGTGCTTGAGTCATCCCCAAACTGTCTTGTCAGCCCCGGTCTATGAAGAAATTGTCTTCCATGAAATTGATCCCTGTTGAGGTCTGTTGAATACCTAGCACTCTTCTGGGTATGTCTAGGTGGCCAGGGAAATGGGACCTTGGGTGATATCTCCTGTTCCTGGTCCCTTATTCTCTGCTTTCATGCACTGCTTTCTGACTGCCATGAACTGAGCAACTAAGTTAATTGCACAAAGTCATAAGCTGCCTTTATAGAAATTCTGAGCTTTATCTACTGAAAAGGTGGAAGGATGCATTTCAGTAAGCACTGTGTTACATCTCACTATGAGAAATAAATGCAATCAATTTCATTACGGATGCCAATTTTAAGAACCATGAACCTCTCTGGTCTAAGACACAATTCTACTGAGATAACATTTGCCACTCATGTTTCCAGTATGTTATGAGTCACACGTTAGCCTGATGTGAAGGCCTTCTATGATATGATTCTTATTTAAATTTCTAATTTTATCTCACAATGTCTGGTATGGAATTTCCATATGCTTGACATTCCGGTCAACCTAGTTATCAATGGCTATTTCCTAATCTTATCAGGAGATCCTGCTTTTCTTCTTTCTTCATGCTGTTTGTCACCTCAAGTTCCTACTATCTCTAATCTTATAGCCTCATAATCTCATTCACAGGACTCACTTTGTAGTCATCTGTGACACCATTTTTACAAACAGGAAGTCTCCAGAACACAATTAGAACTGGACTGTTACTTTGATTTAGGGTGTTTCTCTTCTTTTAATATTTAGAAATGTTTCTTATTTTGATTCATGCATATTAATTGTACACATTTAAATATCTCAAAATCCCCAGTAGGGAGAATGTTGAATGTACTTGTTATAAAGAAATAATACAAATTTTAGGTGATGAATATGTCACTAGCAAGCATAGGTCCTTGCTTTAGTAGAAGTGGAAATTAAAACTAAAGTGTGAATTTGCGGGAAAATGCTTTAGCTAAAAGTAAGAACAAATGGTAAAAGACTAGCTTGAACAGGTGACAATGATCAGATTGGACCTTAGCAAAGAAGGGTATGATAAAATTGGAAAGAACTCTAGCTTGAGAGGCTGGAGGGGTCACATTGATGAAGGGGATCAGGCTGGCCCATCCAAAATATAGGAGGCCAGTTTTTAAGGATTAGGTGTGGTGAGCCAAGGTCTGGTGATTATTATCCTGGTCTTGTTTTAGCACCTGAGGTTGAATGCTTAGCTACAGAGTCTGCATTAGAATCTAATTCTTCTATACATCATATACACCTAGAGCATTTTTGGCATAATTTCAGTATGTACTAAATTTCTCAGAAATAGAACACATTATAAATCAAGGGAAAACTCTGCTTTGTTTTGTTTGTATCCAGTTATGAGGATGATAGCACTTCATTGCAAAGTTGTGACAATTAGATGGAATACAGGATTTAAAACTTGTTACAGTTTCCCTCCTTAGTACTTACTGTACTCAGCTCCACACATCAAATTTTCTTTAATAGTTGGTGTCAATGTAAAATTTAGGAGATGTTGAAGAAGGCATTTATCTTGGCCCCATATTGACAACAATGAGTCAAAACTAAAGACAAAGTTACATATACACCTTCTAAACTGCTGGATGTAGGCCTGTCCTGGGCTTGCCAGGAGGAAACACACCAATCTCTCCAGTCCTTAAAGGTCACCCCAGTGCACCCTCTCAGCCCATAAAATAATTGAGAAAGTGGGAGTGTTTATAGGACAATGCTTGCTTTAGTGTAGTGAAGCAAGAGCCTATGATAAAAATTCTATTTATGGCCAAAGCCAAGTGTTGAGATCTCTGAAAGAAGCATTCATAAGGACTTAAAAATGTCTAAGAAAATGCAAGATGGACATCATTCTCAGACAAACATCTTCCAAGCCCTGTGGGCAGGCTTATCTGTCCCAGAGCCCAACTGAAAAAAGAGAGAGAAGATAGGAGGGCAGGAACAAAAGCAAGGACAATGGAACAGATGTTTACATGTCACTTTTGTAATACAGAACTTCTGGTGTCCCGCCAGCAGGAGCCAGTTTGTGTTATCTTGTGGATTCTCTCCCCAGAGTGGCTACAAAGAGGATTGAAGAACTTCAGGGCTAGTGGGTTTGGTGATCTCGGTACCTGATCCTGAAAGTACTGAGGTCCTCAGAATTCCCTTGGTCATAAAAGGAAAACAAAACGTTGTTCCAGGAGACTGGAAAATCCGAGATGACTAAGCTTAGCCTGACACCTTGTGGCTCAGCATGAAATAGGTATTTCACCAAGAGATTATTCCTGAGATACCAATGGATGGAAAGAGAACAGAAGAGAGAAAATCCAACTTATCTTTTGGAATATTATACTAGTATTTTAAAATTATATTTTAAAGTATGTCTATGAAAAAGACAACATTTAACTAGAGCAACTATGATTTTAAACTTACTTTTGGCTAACAAATGATATAGAGTTATTAAAAATCATGATCTATTCTGCATCAAATTGATTTGCAGTATAGGGGCTCCTCTCCTTCACTGTCCAGGGATGAATAATCAGAGCCCTCTGTGGGTTCCTGCTACCCCAGTGCCCTCAGATCCTTGTGCTGTTGATGATGCTCAGCTCCTGCCTATTTCCCTCCTGCAGGTCTGTGATACTGTTTTGCACTCTGATTATTCCTTTTGGTCTGTTTTTCCAAGAGCTGTAGACAGAAGTGATTTCTTCAAGCACAATTTCCAAGTGGCTGTGAATGAGATTTTGCTGATATTTAAAGATAATGTGAGAGAAAATTAAAAATGAATGCATAAGGGAACACTTCACACATAATCTCAGCTTCTCTTTTCTTAGAATTCATCATATGTCTTTTCTCTTGGATTTCTCTACTTACTACACCTCCTAACATGCCACTAAGTTGCTTGGGTTCATGACTATATCTCCTAAAGAGTCTAATTTTTAAATATTTTCTAGAGGGGAAAGACTCCAGGCCTTGCCAGTGTTCAGAGGTTCTCAAAGAAACTGGGATCCTGTCTGATTTATGTTTCTGATAAAAGTGGTTCACAAAGTTGATTTCTCTCGAAACCAGGGATCTAGTGCAACCTCTCTCAACTTCAGCCTTTACCCTAAGAGTTAAGCCAGAGCTTCTTTCTTTTAAAATAGAAGTTTCGGGGCTGGGCATTTAGCTCAGCGGCAAAGCGCCTGCCTGGCAAGCGCAAGGTCGTGAGTTCGGTTCCCGGTACCGGAGAAAAACCAAAAAAA
>NW_004955415.1:22487959-22489385 GCF_000276665.1 Chinchilla lanigera | reverse complement strand
TTGGCTCCATTGATATGGCGTATAACGTTTATAGATTTGCGAGTATTGAACCAACCTTGCATTCCTGGAATGAATCCAACTTGATCCTGATGTATAATTTTCTTGATAATTTGCTGCATTCTATTTGCTAGTATCGTATTGAGTATCTTTGCATCTATATTCCACCAGTCTATTTTTCAAAGTTAATTGTTATAGGCTTAGATCTTCTGGGTTGCTTCTTTTTGAGTTCTGACCCTTTGGCATTTCCATATAACCTCAAGGAAATACCTTCACAATACACTGAGGGCAACAAAAATCTTTTGTTTCCTTAGGGAGAATTGAAAGATTTCCATGTATGTTAATTTATCAAAGAGAAGGGATATTTTCAGTAAATGAGATCTACTTTATCTGTTCAACTCTTCTTTCTCTGATAGTTTGATAGTTTGATAGTTTCCCTCCTTTCTCTCCTTCCTTTTATTTTTCCATGTTCTTTCCTATTCTCCTCTGACCCACAACCTCCTACTCCAAGTATGAAAAGATTCCTCTAGAGACTTATCACAAAAAGAATAATGCCCTGGATAAAGGCACATTTCTCCAAACATTTTTTCTCATACTAAATTATTTTACAAGAGAATTACTTATGAGTACTACTTCACAAGCAGAAGTTCTGATGGTTACAATATTGTCTGGTGGGACAGGTCTCCTGGAGTCATGAATTACAGTCTGAGATCTCAGATAATTAGGAGAGTTCAGCCACAGATATCCTGAAGGAGAATGAACACACTCTAGCTTAAGACACAGGTGAGGAGCAATTTTTCAAAATGAGCCTTTTTTTTTTTCTTTTCTTCTTTGAATATTATGGCAGACTCCATCCACCTTTGAACACTTTCCTTGCACAGTGACTGACTTATAATCACTGAAATCCTTGGGTATAGACACTTTCATAACCAAATATCCGCAAGAAATATTTTTCCTTTGTTTTAGGAAACAGGAAGAGAAGATACTCAATCACTGAGCTGAGGGATTTTGACTAATAAACTGCCAACAAATTTTTGTATCTGGAATGCCAGGAAGAAGTATTTATTTCTTTAATTTTATCCACCAAATAGTTCAGGTTGACATTTGAAGAATTTAGAGATCTTTTCCAAGTTTGTGGGACTCAGAAATCAATGAAGGAAGCTTCCCCTGTTACTGTTGCTATTTTCTCTGAAATTCTAGAATCAGAGAATGGTTTATGAGCTCATAAAGCTTCTTTTATAAATTCAATAAGGAATCAGACTTTTCAGAGTTCTTCCATTCACCCTGTGAGAATTAGGTAGTAGTGTTTTATGGAAGTAATAGTATATGTTAACTTTTCTCTTTTTATTTTATTTTATTTATTTATTTTTTTTTTTGGTTTTTCTCCGGTACCGGGAACCGAACTCACGACCTTGCGCTTGCCAGGCAG
>NW_004955415.1:22486369-22487859 GCF_000276665.1 Chinchilla lanigera | reverse complement strand
GGGGCTGGGCATTTAGCTCAGCGGCAAAGCGCCTGCCTGGCAAGCGCAAGGTCGTGAGTTCGGTTCCCGGTACCGGAGAAAAACCAAAAAAACAAACAAACAAACAAAAAAAATAAAATAGAAGTTTCTTTTTTGATCTCAGTGTACCACCATAAGCTGATGGCAAGTAGAATAGCCTCTGAAGGCTTCCAAATGAGCACAGTACTACCTGACTTCATTAGTGGGGACAAAATGAGACAATTTATGTAAAAGTATCTTTAAATCAGCAAGGATCACATAAACATAAATGTCTGTTAATTCTTTTTTCCAACGCCTTCTTAATTCAATGCTTCTGAAGCAGGCAAATAAGAGTTGTTTTATTATAATGTGCAGTTCTGAATAAATGCAAGAATGCTAGGAGAAATGCTAAAATTACCCTTTATGTAATTTACACTACACTCTTTGTGTATATGAGATTAATATTTTGAAACATACCCATATGGTTTTCTTTTATGTTTCTGCCTAATCACTTTACCCATAGTCAACCTGTAACACCCAACATCTTGGCAGATGAGTAAGGCTGAGATGAGAGGGTGGAAGCAGATGAGAAATGATATGTCAGAAATCCAGAGAACAGTGTGACATGACACATAAAGTCATTGTTTTTCTTTTTTTCCCCCAGTACCAGGAATTGAACTCACGACCTTGTGCTTGCCAGGCAGGCACTTTGCCACTGAGCTAAATCCCCACCCCTACATAGAGTCATTGTTGACACATAAAGTCATTGTTGACACATAAAGCCAATTTCATCAGGTTTTATTATAACAGAATATTTTTGAAAACTCTTAGCTTCAGTAAACAGGGAAGAGTTGTCCTGCAGGTAGGCTGAGCCTGTTTCCTCCAGTGTCTCCTGGAGGAAAAGGCCCGCAGATCTGCATCTTAGTCCATGCTGGTGCTGGAAGAGAAGTAATGCACACATTACTCGCACCAACTGATGACACCTGTGTCACTCCATGCACAGCAGAGCAGGACCAGCTGTTATCCCTACTAACTCGTCCCCCAGCTGCACAACTGATGACACCTGTGTCACTCCATGCACAGAAGGAGAAACAGGCTCAGCCTACCACAGGACAACTCTTGTCATTGATTTTCTTCCTCAGAAAGATGCCTGTCCCACTAAGGGAAGGGTGGAGGGATTAGCAGTAGAAGAAAATCTCAGTAGGATGAAGTAGGATATAATACAGAATGAAGTAGACCCTGAAAGTCGTTGTTTTAAGTATCCAAAGTAAGAACAAGGAGGAAGGGAGATGTTGGTGGAGGCTGAATATGTTAGTTGCTGAAGTTCTCATTCCTCAGATGTGGTGGTTTTTTCTCAGCTTATTCAGAGAGGTATAAAGCAGCCTAAGAATGGTGGCCAGTGTTGGGGCTGGGGATTTAGCTCAGGGGGCTGGGGATTTAGCTCAGCGGCAAAAGCGCCTGCCTGGCAAGCGCAAGGTCGTGAGTTCGGTTCC
>NW_004955415.1:22483052-22486269 GCF_000276665.1 Chinchilla lanigera | reverse complement strand
TCCCCGCAGGCACAAGGCACTAGGTTCTACCCCCGGCACGGGAGAAAAAAAAAAAAAAAAAAAAAAAAAAAAAAAAAAAGAATGGTGGCCAGTGACTTCTTTCCCATGTGTACTACATAGAATATTACAGCCTATAATTACTGCATTGTGGCTGCTTTCAACATAGCAATGGGAAATGTTCCTCTTTCATGAGTCAATGACTGATCCAACACAGAGAGAGGTCACTGGACATGTGTCTGATGTCCCTTTCAAGACCTATTTCCCATATGGGAGGGGTTCTAGGAGAAGAAAACTTTACAGAGGTGGAAGCACAAAGAGGAAAGCTTTTACTATAGGTGTTCCCAACCTGTACCATGCTCCTCTGTCCCACAGATGCAATCCAGATGTTGCCACCTGCCTCAGAAGAAGGGAAAGAGGTAACTGGGAGCATGATAAAGAGTCTGGCAGAAGGGTCTTTGAAGTGGACAAATGCGTGCTGTTCTAGAACTGTCCTGCCAGCAGCATGACTACATCCTTGGAAGGATTCACAGCATCATCTGGATCTGATGTGCAGCTGGGGGATGAGTTAGTAGGGATAACAGCTGGTCCTGCTCTGCTGTGCATGGAGTGACACAGGTGTCATCAGTTGGTGCGAGTAATGTGTGCATTACTTCTCGTCCAGCACCAGCATGGACTAAGATGCAGATCTGAGAGCCTTTTCCTCCAAGAGACACTTTTGCTCCACCCTCCACACCCAGATGTTCACTAAGGAAGGAGAAACAGGCTCAGCCTACCAACTTGGGCACTGTGTATAGAGTATTATTTATGCATAGTGAAAATATAAGTTGAACATTCTAAATCCAAAAATTGAAATCCAAAATTCTCCAAATTCTTCACATTTATTTGAGTGTCAACATCAAGCCACAAGGAAAAGATTCTAAGTCTGACCTCATATGACAATCAAAATGCAAACCCATCAAAAATATTGTATAAAATTGTCTTCAGGCTATGTTATGAGGTGTATATGAAACAAATGAATTTTATGTTTAGAATTGTGTCCCATTCCTAGGCTAGCTGATTATGTGTACACAAATGTTCTAAGATCTGAAAATGCTAAATCTGAAGTACTTCTGGTAACAAGTGTCTTGCCTAAGAGATTCTCGGCCTGTATTGAATCAGAATGAGGTTACTAGATTGGATTACATCAATCACTCAAACTCCAGGTATGGACATACAGTGACATGGCAGGGGGTTGGCTCTACATTGCTGGCAATGTTATATTTCTGTTCAGAATGCTGAAACTTGGGTTTGTTTACTTTGTGAAATTCCATGTCTATGCACACTTAAGTCATTCACATTATTTCTTTATCAGTGATACCTTGGTTTACAAACTTGTTTTACCATTCTAGGGAAGATGGTTAGGTTTGTGTTTATGTGAGGAAGATGGCCATGGTTCTGTTTGTCACCTAATGTGGAGTTTGTGAACAGAAGCAAAATTTTGCCAAATACTTTTGTTTGTGAACAGAATTGTTTGCAAACAGAAGTGCTCATGAACCAAGGTATGCTGTATTTGGTATTCCTTGACAAAATATTTTACTTGTGGACCTACTTGCACATCTATAAGGACATACAGATAAAGCCCAGTAGGTGGTACTTGTGAGAAACAAAAAGTCAGTTTTAGAAACATAAAATGCTACCTTTTCCTATGCATGTGTCATGGAAGTGTGAGATTTCACCCAGGAGCCTTGATTTCACTCAGAAACTTTTGAAAATCACGAATGCGCAAGTCTCCAAACCTGTTGACTTCAGTTGACTTCTATGTAGCGTAAGGACAAAGTCAGGATAGATCTGTGTTTAATACTCTTTATAGTAGTGAGGAGTCTAGACTCAATTTCATCTGGCAGAAATTAATAGATGTAGTCATGATTGTATGTGCACATTACCATTATAGTTGTGTCCGCAGTTGAAAACTTTTTATATTGTATTGTTATTTTTATGTATTTTTGAAAACAGTGCAGGTATATACTTTCTAATCATAAATGAACAAAAATCTTCCTTGAATTTCCAGTAGTCTTCTAATATAGCAAGGTATATGGGGAAAAACAGAAAGAAGAAAGCAGGCCAAGTTTATACATCATAGCAATGTACACTTTTAAAACTTTTTAGGCTGCTTTCTTAACAGCAAAATACATCTGTCCACCAAACAAGAATAAAGGAGATGCTGCATATCTAGATCCTTTGTGAATGGCTCACACAGGACAGTTTCCAATCGGTGCAAAGCTGTCTTGAGAAATGAGAGACATGTCTGTACTCTAAAACACCAGAGGTGCCTTCATATGTGCTTTAGTACCTCACTTGAAGGTTGAAGAGAAGCAGCATTGGCAATGTTAAAACTTCACGGACTACTGATTAATGGTATCTGTCACATGAAGTGATATATCTATAAAATAGCTTATGCCACATTGAAGTCAAATACTCTGTAAGCTGTGATTCAGAGTGGAAGGAGGACATTCCTTTCTTCAATTCAGCCCCATCCTATAGTAGCTGATAACCACTGAGCGCCTATTGGATGCTCCTCCTCCCCACACTTCAGTGTGTGTCCATAGAGTCTAACTACCTTCCTCTGCATTGCTGGGTCTAGATGGTTTTGCCAGCTCAAGGGTGTGCCAGCTCGAGGAAGGTACTGGACCTATGTGTCAGAAAACTCATGTCCCTAGTGGCAGCATTGAATCAGTATTCCAGCTCCCTTGCTCCTCGAAAGGGATACCGGGGGCAGTTGTGTTATACTAAACTGTCCAATGGTAGCTGACCAGTTTCCATGCCCATTATGGAGACTTCTCATCTGTCTCATTGCTTTGTTGTCCTGCTGCTGTCTCCTTTACCTCCCAGACACAGTGACTGCACTCTCATCTCTCTGTCAGTTCCCCACTAAGGCAAGCTCAACAATATTGCTGCTAATTTTGGATCCTTGAAGTCAAAATTATTGCTTCACTTGTAGGCTTTTATTTTGGCCATTGGAAGACTTTTTGCTCACCCTCCACTCCTCCATTGATCAAAAGTTAAAAGACCAAGTTAGAAATGGGGCACTGGTTTATTTCAGGAGGTATGAATATATGTTCACCAGTCTATTTTTCTTTTTTTTGTATTTTAAAGATAAAAGGAGGGAAACATTAACAGACATACAACATTTTACAACATATCACAAGCACAATACACACAATACAGAGTTACAAACAAA
>NW_004955415.1:22361720-22479407 GCF_000276665.1 Chinchilla lanigera | reverse complement strand
TTTTGGTTTTTCTCCGGTACCGGGAACCGAACTCACGACCTTGCGCTTGCCAGGCAGGCGCTTTTGCCGCTGAGCTAAATCCCCAGCCCCTCTCTTTTTATTTTAAAGAGAATAAAAAATCAATAACAAAATAACAACATAGATAAAAACAAAACAATATAAAAACAATATACATGATACAAGATTTCAAAATAAAATGACAGGAATTGACAGTAGTTGTTATATTACACATTGTTATTTTCAACAAAGTTCCTCAGATTACCAGATGTAAGAATGCAAGACTGATCAAACCATTAAGGAGAATAAAAATTAATAAAAAATTTAAAAATGCTACAGAGCTTCTCTAAACAAGATGGTAGGAATTCACCAATGGTTGTTATATTGCATATTGTTATCTTCAAATTATTTGTTCAGATTACCTGATATAATTATGCAAATTTGGTAAAAAAAAAAAAAAACCTTTTCTCTGGGGAGGGCATTTGGCATAAAAACATAGGTTGCCTGACTACAATATAGGCTTGTTGCTATGATCATACCTTAACATTTTTATGGCTTGGATTATTATTTCTTTCCATTTTAGCCTTTTACTTAGTCAAGCCTATTTGCATCACATCCTTACACATGCCAGAGTTGAGACAATATGGCTGAACAGAGGAGGGGCCTCATTCAGAGCTACTTGTAGAAATTCACTAAAAACACAAGTGATCGGAACAAAGGGGAGAACGTACACCCTGAAACCAAAACCAATCTGAAGTGAGAGACTCATAGATCAAGCAAAACATAGATAAAGGACTTAATAACATGGCCAGCCTGTGGTTAGGGAGGCTTAGAAAATTAGACAGCTTTGCTTCACGGAATTGTACAGCATGGGGTCATTCCCAACCCTGGGGCAAAAGCAGAAAGGAACCCCACAGCACCCTCCCCTGACCTCACCTGTAAAGTTACAGATTACAGCAGAAGCGGGTGGCGGTGGTGACTGTGGGTGAGAAGTCAGCTCTTCCCTCTCCCCAGAAGAGGAAGAAGAATGGGACTGAGCATTTCTGGATGGCAACAGCAGAAGCCGAGGACCACACAGCATTCCGCTTCACCCTGCAACAAACGACCTGAGAGGACGGAGACTTGCCAGTGGGAGAGGAATGCAGAAGGCTGCAAGGGACTAGGAACAGCCCCTGTCTCTGTCTGAAAGCAGCGCAGCAATGGGGAGAGAGATTGTGAAAGAAACAGGGTAAGGAGTGGGAGGCTGCTAAGGGACATACAGAAAATACTATCTGAAGACTCTGGCCTTAGGCCTGCACATTGGAGGCCAAGACCAGCCTCAAATCCAGCACAAACTACTGCAGGCTTGGTAGTGGTACATAGCAGTTTTGAGTTCTCAGTAAATACAAGAAAAACTTTGTATTTTTATATTATTTTATTTTTCTTCTTTGTTGGTTTTTCCTTTTCCTTTTATTATTTCTTTTTTTTGTTTTGTCTTTTACCTATATTTTGTCCCAAACTATTTGTCTTCTTTCCCCTTTTCCTTAATTTACCTCTCTAGACTTAGTCATACATTCATATGGGCAAATAGTCTAATTTTTCTGGTTAACTTTGACAGTCCTTGCTTATTCCATTCTTTCTCCTCTACCCTCCCCTCTAGTTTCCGAAAGCTTGCGTGATCATCCTTTGTCCTCCAGTCTTGCTTCTACTTTATTTTTCTTTCAGTTATCTCTGTTTTATACACAATCCTTCTTAAATTTCCCCACCACCGGGTAAAAACACTCTACCAAGGGGAAACTCTGTATAAAAGCTCCCAATTTGCAATCAGTTCTATTATATAACTGTAGATTTTACCCCTATTGTTTAAGGTACAAAATTAATAGTTACAACAGTTTGTCAGTTTCTTGTTTTTTTTTTTTTTTTTTTTTTTTTTTTTTCTTGTGGTACCAGGAATTGAACTCACGACCATGCGCTTGCCAGGCAGGTGCTTTGCCGCTGAGCTAAATCCCCAGCCCGTCTGTCAGTTTCAAAACGGTGCTTGATTCAAATTCATGCATTGAGAAATGAAAAGGTTGAAATAACTGCTGATCCTGTGGAAATTCGGAAGATCATCAGTATCTACTTTAAAATTTTTACTCACATTTCCCTCATCTGTATTTTTATTATTTTTGTGTTGTTTTGTTTTTATCTTGGTAGTTGTTATTTTGTTTTCTTTTCTCTTTTAAGTAAAAAAATTACTCAAATAGGATGGAAAACACAGAACAAATGGACAGATTCTTAGATGCATATGAATTATGAAAGCTGAGTCAAGAAGATATAAAAATTCTGAATAACCCAAAATCAGTTAATTAGATTGAAAGTGTAACTAAAAATCTTACCAACAAAGAAAGTCTATGTCCTGATGGATTCACTGCTGAATTCTACAAGAAATTTAGAGAAGATTTAATGCCAGTACTCCTCAAATTCTTTAATGAAATTGAAAGGGAAGCAACAACTCATTCCTTGAGGTATTACCCTGATACCAAAATGAAAGGCCTAACCAAAAGGAGCACTACAGGCAATGAACACACCTGCAAAATATAGATGCAAAAACCTTCAATAAGATACTAGCAAACAAAATTAAGAAAATCATCAAGTAGATTATACACCATTTCCAAGTGGGCTTCATGCTAGGAATGCAGGGATGGTTCAACACACCAAATCAATAAATGTAATACACCCTATCAACAGAATACTTATGGCAGGTAGCACTCACATCCTTAATCCTAGTGCTCTTGGTCCCAGCATTGTACCATGAATCAATCTCAGCTTCAGGCACTCTAGATTCAGCCAGCTCTATAAAAGCCCCACTTATCTCTGCATGAAGCTTAGGGGAGACATCTAGACACAAACCATAACCGAAAGCAAGCAAGCAGTTCCTATGAGTCTAGTACCACCCTAGACATTGACTTTATTATAAATCAAGTCTTTAATATTCCATTCCAATATGTGATACTGCCTAGACCAAGACACAGATTAAGAGTAACAATGCTCTGAAAGAACTTGGTCTTGTGCTAAGAGCTTAGGGTCTTCCATCCTCACTAACTTACTTTAATCACAAAGTGTCTGTGGCTGCTGTGCATTTAGATGTCTTCAAAGTCTGGAAAATTTTGCAGTATTTATAACATAGAAAATAATTGTTCACAATTAATATTTTCTTTAAAAAATGCACATTGTTAGTAAAAAAGATTGAGAACTAGTTTCTACTGAATTTTTTCCACTAAGCTTTAGTTAGTTTATTTAAAAAGTCAGTTCACAGTGTAGACACCACAACTTAATCGTTCAAGCCCATAAAAATTCAGAGCAGTTAATGTGGAGCTTGTTGGAGGAGATTTGCCAGCAAGGGACTGGGTGTGGAAGTACTGTGGCCATGTCACATGACACATGACACTGCAGTGGAAAGTTGCCTTAAGAAAATCTCTGAAGTCATGGCAAACTTTGTTTGTCCTTCTCCACTAGGCAGTAAGAACTGCAGGAGAAGAAGACGATTGTGAACAACCAGAATATGGAGCTGCACTGGAGCACTCAGTTCCAGGGACTGTGGACTTCCCAAAAAGGGTCTGGTAGTAAATATATCCAGCTTTCAGGTAGTTTGGTTCTTGTGACAACTGTGAAATTTAGTAGTGACCGGGTAAAATAATTCATAGTATGCAAACTAGTCAGAGTGGCTGGGCTCCATGAAGTTAATTTGCATAAAAAGCGTGGGCTGGACATGACCTGCCTGTAGCAGTTGCTGAACACTAACCTAACGAAATCTACTTTTTAAAAATAAAAAACAACATTAATGTGCCTGCAAGGATTATCCTCTTGGCATGTTCCACACTGAACAGGAAAGAAAATGAGGTGCAATGTAGTAGCATCAACAAAATAAAAACATGTGCATGCATGTCAATACTATGTCTTTAAGAATTCATGCAACGTAAAAGATACATGTCAAGCCCATGATGATGTCTTTTGGAGAAAGTTAGGAGAAAAGGGGAAAATTAGAATAAGTAAAGAAATAAAACAAATAAGTGAGATTTGAGGGGTTGGTGAGTTTACTGTACTTTGATTAGAGCTTTGGTTAATTTAGTCCTCTGCTCTTGGATTTCCCATACATAAAAGGTGTTCTCACAATAATACCCCCCCACCAATTACTTGAAATCAAAGAAAGACAACTGTGTAAAAAGATGACTATGGATATCAATCATGATTTATCATGAACATGGTGACCTTGCTTCATTATGTATATTAAATATTTCTAATTTTAAGTCTAATATTAAATACAGTCAAAGGTCAGTGTAACCTGCTGTAGTACGATTTTACAAACTGTAAAAAAGAACTAAATATTTCTAGGCATGGCTTATCTCTTGGGAGAAAATAATTCCTGAATTAGTGAAATTCAAGGTGTAGTCTGTGGACCACCGTTGGCCAGTGAATATTTTACTATTGGCTTAAAATAGGATTAAAAGAGCAAATGAGGGTATTTATTTAGAAATTTCATTGCAATTTGATTGTGCCACAACATCTAAGTGGAGTTGCCTGAATGGGTATAGAGCAGGCCAGGTGTTGTCTGATTCATAACATGACACATAAATGGGAGGAGCTGTAGGATTGTTAAGCACTTTAGAACCATGTTCTAAAATCAATTGCTCAGATTAAGAGGTGACACATTATAAATCAACATAAAGCTCTTTTTCCTGCTATTGAAAAAGTCCCAGCATAAAAAAGAAAAACCCAGTTGAACTAAGCTTTGTGCTTAGAGAACTAATAAAACATATGCATTCTATAAAGAATAATAAATTAGATTCAAGATTATTTTCTGCTTTTGGAGGCAACTGGTTAAAAACAAGTGGCTACTGGTTAAAAACAACTGCTAATATATGTGGAGGTGCATAGCTATTGAGGGGAAAAGCTCAGTAGGGAACATGCAAGCTGTGTTTCTGGAAGGTAGGCATCCTTGATACCAGCTTTAAAGATTGAACTGGTCAGGTACTCTGAGACAGAAGGATTGAAAGTTCAAGGGTGGCCTGGGCAAATTAGCACCCCCTTTTCTCAAAATAAATAGGGCTGATGATAGAACTTCAATAGTAGAACATTTGCCTAATGTGTGTGGCTCTGAGTTTAATATCTAGTGTTGAAAAAAATGGAGCAAGCAGTCTTTCTTATTTGTCTAATACAGTATTATGGGCATTTCAATGACCCCAATATTTCTTCCCAATGGAAAAAAAAGTCAACACATCTTTCCACAGCAGATGAGATTGAAGGAGAAAAGCCCAAGTTAGAACCTTGGAAGAATATAGTTTCTGTAGAAAAGTTCTGTGATTTACCACCAATTATCAGTGAAATAGCTGGTGATGTTGATGCTGTACATCTTCCCAAGTTTATCAAAACAGCTTTATCTTACATTTTAATTTTTTTTATCAAAACAAGATCCTAATATTCATGTATCCAAATCTCATTCATTTCACTATAAGTTAGTATACTTATAATTTCACAGGAAAATAATGTAATAGGCTATTACTGAAGGATTGAAAAAATGTATTTTCATATATATCTCTATCTATCTACCTATCTATTTATCTATCTATCTATCTATCTATCTATCTATCCGCTATCTATCTATATCTTGACACAGGCCCTTTGTAGGTTGCCCAGACTTGTCTTGAACTTATGGGATCAAATAATCTTCCTGTCTCAGCTTCTCAGTAGCTGAGACTATAGTATATGCCACCATGCTCAGCTTGGAAAAGAATTTAGAACATAGAATAGTTTGCTTCATTTTTGGATAAAATAAAAGAAATCAATATCATCCAATTGCTGAAACATTCTGAAACTCTTATTCTATGAAAGAATTTATCACGTTAAAAGTCAACAAACACAATGGTCAAATTGTTGCATAGATGTTCAATATGAGAAAACAATATTTCTTTCATAATTTTTAAAAATATGGTTGTTGAAGGACAAAAGTGACAAAATAGGAGAAATTTTCTGTATAAATCATCCATGTGCATAACTATTCAATGCCATGAATAGTTTTAGAAATTACCCTTTTTGTTATATTCTTATTATATTTCTAAATTTAGTTTTTGTCTACTGAATTGGTCAATAAAAGTTTTTAACTTTTAATGTACATGTAAAACTAATTTTACATTTTGTTTTTCTAGAAAATCTTGTAGATTTTCTTTTTAAAAAGTATCTAGCTTCAAAGGATTGGAAGTAAGAAATTGGTCCTTAGAACATAGAGCTTGAGAAGAATCAGTCAAAATAACTTGAATGAACAACAGGTAGTAGTCAGCATTACAATATGAAAAGACTAACAAAGACAGGGCAGGAAAATATACTTGAGTGGCATTTGAAAATGTGCTGATTTGACCTAGATAAAGCTATGAGCTTGGCAGACCTCAGTAAGCCTTAAGAAGTTGTCTGACTTCAACACTTTACCACTAGAAAATTGTAACAAAATATGAGATTTGCTAAGGGCTCCTTCGACTTCTCAGTGGCTGGAGGGAGGTTAGTTCCTCCTTCAGAAATTTCCATGTATTCCTTTAATGGAAACATGACATAGTGGGGATGGGAAGGAGATGATTCTTATTTTAATTCTCTGCACATCTCTAACATTCACTTTAAATACAAGTCATGCTAGTGGGGGTGAGTGGTTATAAGTTTGATATCCATAGAAATAAAAGTATCTGAGGGTGATACAGATGAAACTGAGTGTATACATCACTAATGACAACAGGCATGAGCCAATGTTTGGTCCTCTGAGGTTAGCAGATTACTTCAGTGGAGTTAGAGTCTTTAAATCTTTTCCGTCCAACACACTCTTTTCAGAGAGTATTAGGCAATGTAAATAGATCAGGGAAAGTGACAATGCATAGACCCAAGTTGAAAGGCTAGAGGAGAGACTTACATAAATCTGAGAGATACTGAAGGAAGGAAATTAACACAAGCAAGATACAGTATCACAAAAGAAAGACCCAGAAGAATAATGCACTAAAAACTGTATAAAAGTTTAAAGACAGGAATACCTCTATATATTGTCTAGGAACATAAAGAAATCAAACTACAAAAGCAGGCAAGTCAATAAATATAAAATTCAGAGTGATGGCTACTAAGGAAGTGATTGGAGACAGAGTGTACAGAAGGTTGATTAGGTAACTAGTATTCTATTTCCTCAAATGAATGAATGCTATACTGGAGTTGCTAAAGTAATTCTCTTTCTGCTTTGTGTACATATTTTATATATCCCTTTAGTGAGTCAGATATTTTATTTACTTCATCAAGTTGGGAAAATAACCAGAAAGGAAAACCTTGACTTATCCTTGGTGAATAGAGAGCCTAGGCCATAGCACTGGGCCCAACCCTACATGAACTTCTTACTAATGAATATCTCATTTAAGATATGAAACCCCCTAGACAGAGCCCTATAAAAGTATGGCAAATGCATGTGAGGAAGGAAAAGGCAAGGTGAAGCAAGGCTCACAAAGAACACTTGTTAGGAGCACATCACATGCTAACATACCATGACAACTGTGTCTATACTGGTACTGCACATTGCACAAGTGGAAGTGTATTTGTGACTTTCTTTCTGGGGAAAAATACTCAGCATCCACATTTTAAGAAGGAGAGGTTTATTTGGTTCACGTTTTGCAGTGGGGTCAATTCTGGGTTAGCCGACTCCAAGGCAGAAATGGCATAGTGAAAAATCATAGTGGGGGAAAGCTGCTCAACCTATGGTAGCCAGGAGGCAAAGAGAGAGAAAGGAGAGCCAGAGGCAAAGATACACCTTCCATGTCATATTCCCAGTGGCTCATTTCTTCTGACCAGGACCAACCTCTGAACACATGAGAATTTTAGGGGACATTTTGGATCTAAACAATGACATTCTTTCACTAATCCATGTCCATGTCTTTATGCAAAATGCCTTTAGTCCATCTCTAAGCGATGTAAAAGTCTTAACAGTTCTAGCATTGTTGAAAAGTCCAAATTGTCCTTTGAGACTCAAGGCAACAGTCAGTTGTGAGACCCTGTAAAACAAAAAAACAAACCAGTTACATACTGAACAATGGCACAGGGTAAACCTTCTTATTTCAAAAAAGGAATAGGAAAATTAAAATGAATTGGGCTAAAGCAAGCCCCAGAACCACAGGGCAAACATTAAATCTTGTAGCTCATGTCCAATATACACAGCAAGTTGTAGTGAGATACGAACCCCAAAGGGTTTGGCAGTGCTGCCTATATAGCCTTGCTAGTTGCAGTCAAACGACCTTTCTCTTGGGCTATCTTTGCTTGCTGCCTGCTATTTTCCTCAGCAGATTTTCCACATTCCTGGAAACTCATTACTTCTTGAAGTTTCCACTGCACCTTTAGCATCACTCTCATAAATTCAAATACCTTGTCAGGTGCTGCTGTCAGTGACTGTGATCCTGTCACATATTTTTACATGGCCTCTAGAATCTTCTTCTGAAATTTGGGTGGAAGCCTCCGTGACTTCATAACTGTTTCATTCTGCATGCCTGAGAAACCAGCAGTACATAGGTGATGCTAAGGTTGGCAGCCAGCTTGAGTCTAGATGCCTTGAACCATGACTGCAGTGACCTCTGAGTGTCCAGATGCCTGATGAATAAATGAATAGAGCACTCTGGGGGCTCTCATTCCAAAGATAAATTTTCAAGAGAGTTTAGCCTTTTATATCTTGACCTTTTATACCTTTTACAGCCTTTTATACCATGATCACAGACAGGTGAGATGGGTGGGATCTGGTCATTTCCTGAGATTTCCTCAGAGCCTCTTTCCTATTGTCCTGGTATAAAGTGAGACTTCTTTTCAAGCTAATCTTTTCAGCAGTCATGGTCTTGTTTGCCTAAATGTGAATAGTATTTTTTTTCTAGCAAGACTGTAAAATTTTCACATCTCTCAACTCTGCTTTCTGCTCCCAAATCTCAATATAGACCTGGGTAAAAGAGGCCAGCAGTACTCACTCCACAGCCTGAACATTGGGCTGCCTTGAAATTTTCTCCACCAGGTCAATTAACTCTCCACCTTTAAACTCAACCTTTCCAAAAGCTTTAGGATATGGTCAAAACACTAACAAATTCTTTGCCAGAGTGAAACACACATAGCTTCTAGTCTGATTTCTAAGGCGTTCTTCATTCCCAACTGAAACCTCTTGAGCCTGGCCTTCACTGCTCACCTTCCAATCAGCATTCTCATCTCATAAGCTCTGATTCATGTTAGTACTATCAATTACTGCTTACAGTATTCTAGGACTTCTCTGCTCAGTATCTATAAGCTTTTCTAAACTTGTCCCACAAATGAGTTCCAAAGACTTCTCAACTACATATTTAGGTATAGTCATACAACAACTCCTGCTACCTATTTTCTGTATTAGTCTGATACCAATTTTCTGTACTAGTCATTTTCTCATTGCTTTCACAAATTCCCAACAGCCACAATTTAAAGGAGAAGAGTTTTATTCAGCTCACATTTTGCAATGGGTTCAGTTAATCATTGGCTGGCTCCAAGGCAGAAATGTCACAGTGGAAAAGCAAGGTGAAGGAAAGCTGCTCAATTCGTGGCCTCTAGGAAGCAGAGAGAGAAGGGAGGAACCAGGGACAAGAACACACCCTCCAAGTAATGCCCCTAGTCACCTGCCTCTTCTGATCAGTCCCCACATCTGAACGCATGAGACTTTGTGGGAAGACATTTTAAGTCTAAAACACAGCAGAAGTAATTCAGAAGTCTAACCACTCAAAGAAGAGGAAAGAGTGGTGGGTGATGAAATGGGAGCTGGCCAGGCTGCTGGTGGGAACTGTACACAGATCAGTACAGGATAATACCAGAAATAAAATGGATCGAAGTACAAGCAATGAGTTCCTATGATATTATATATATATATATATATATATATATATATATATACACACACACACACACACACACACACACACATACGTATACTGGATTTTGCCCATGCTTCCTGGCCCCTAAGTTTCATAGCTCTTATTGAGAAAATAACTAAAATGATAATGTTAAATTTTTTGGACATTTGTCCTTATGTTCCTGAAGTAGCTTTTGAAGAGGTCTGAAACAATAAAGTTGAAAGGCACTCTTTTAAAATATTTTTCTTTCAGTTGTGCAAATAAATGCCTTGCAGTGTGATAATTCAATACATGTATGCTGTATGTAATGATAAAATCAAGGTAATTAATATTTCCAGCTCCTTAAAAATTAGAAAAGCATCCAATTAATGAGTTACTGTATATATTTACGGTTTACAGTGTGATATTTCAATACATGTATTCAATGTGTATTTGTCTAATCAGGGTAATTAATGTTTCCATTTCTGTAATTACTGTGATTGGAGCCTTTAAATTTTTCTACTTATTCATAAAATTTGTAATAGGATATTCTGAACTCTTATCACCCTACTCTGCTGTAGAATGTTAGTGTTTATTCTATATGACTGCTTTATTACCACTATTGAAACTTTTTCCAGCACTTCTTCCTCCAACAATTCTAAGCCTCTAGAAATCACATATATATTTGTATTGAGCATGTCCATGTATGACTTCTTTTACTTAACATAGTATCCTCCAGTTCTACTCATTAGGTTGCAAATAATAAGTTATCATTCCTACTTATGGCTGAATGATAGTCCTTATTATACATATATGGCCATATTTTCTTTCTCCATTCATTCATTTATGAACATTTAGGCCAACTCCATATTTTAGCTATTTTGCAAGTTGAGAAATAAACTTGGGTATACAGGTATCTCTTTTATATGCTGATATTTTTATATTTTGGGTATATACCCAGATGTAGGCTAGCTAGATTATATGGTAGATTTTTTTAAAAGTATTTTGAGTAACCTATCTCACCCTAAACAAAAATCAATGCAAAATAGATTAAAGGACTAAATATAAGACAAGAAACTAAACAAACAAACAAACAAACAAAAAAACCCTGAAACTATGAAACTACTAGAAGAAAACATGGAAAAGACTAAATATATTAGGCAAAGTTTTTCTTTATTTTAAAAAATAAAAGAAGGAAAACATATTAATAGACAGACATCTATTTACAAAATAGCATAAGAACAATACAAACAAAACAGAGTTACAGACAAAGTTGTAGGAAATTAACCATGGCTGTTGTATTACTTATTGATATCTTCAAAGTGGTTTCTCAGAAAAACAAATAGAGATATACAAGATTGATCAAACAAGTAATCATTAACTGTTCCTTTCTGTAGAGCAATAGAAGACAGTAGTACAACTATGCTAGCTCTCCTGTATATACATACTTACATAACTTCCCCTTCTTTCCCTACACTTTTCCCACACCCCAGTTGCCCTTCACTTTAGAGCATGTTCCTTTCTTTTCACAATGTCTATCATACCTCCTAGTTTTTATTCACTAGTGAGACAATACAATGCTTACACATGCAGGTCTGATTTATTTCACTTATGAGTATGGTCTTTAGTTGTGACCATTTACCTATAAAAGCCTTGAGTTTATCTTTTTTTAAGCTGAGTAATAGTCCATTATATAGAAGTACCACAATTTTCTTATCCAATCCTCAGTGGATGGACATTTGGGTTGCTTCCACAATTTAGCAATTACAAATTGTGCTGCTATGAACATGGGTGCACATATTTCACTGTGATGTAATGTAGTCAGATCTTCAGGGAAAATATCCAGAAGGGGAATAGCTGGATTGAGTGGGACCTCTGCCATTATTACTGGGATGAGATGAAACCTCAATATTGTTTCAGTTTGCATTTCTCTAATGACTAATGATTTTGAACACTTTCTCATGTATTTATTTGCCATTTGTATTTCATTACATGAGAAGTGTGTGTTCATCTCAGCTGCCCATTTTTGGATTGGGTCTGTGAATTTAGGGGGGCTGATGTTTTTTAGTTCTTTATATGTTCTAGATAGAAGACCTTTGTCTGAGGGACAGTCAGCTAAAACTTTCCCCAATTTGTTGGTTTTCTTTTTACTCTGCTGGTGATTTCTTTAGATGTGCAGAAGCTTTTCAGTAGGATGAGATCCCAGTTGTTGATTCTTCGAAGTATTTCATGGGCAGTTTATTTTTTGTTCATGAATTGTCTGCCTAGCCCTATGTCTTCCAGGTTTTTACCTACTTTCTCTTCCAATAGATTTAGTGTTTCTGTTTTAATATTGAGATCTGTGATCCATTTTGACTTGAGTTTGGTGCATGGTGATAGGTTTGGGTCTATTTTCAGTCTTTGGCAGGTGGCAAGCCAATTTTTCTAGCACCCTTTGTTAAAGAGACTATCGTTCTTCCATTGAATTTGTTTGGCCCCTTTATCAAAGATTAGGTGGCTGAGTGTGTTTTTGGTTGTGGCTGTGTCCTCCAGTCTGTTCTATTGATCCTCAGGTCTGTTTTTTACCCAGTACCATGTTGATTTTATTACAGTGCCTTTGTAGTATAATTTCAAGGTAGGGATTGTAATTTCACCTGACTTGTCCTTGTTGCCCAGGATTGCTTTTGTTATTCTGCGTCTCTACTGGTTACAGATGAATTTAAGGAAAATTTGCTCTAGATCTGTGAGGTATGCTGATGGTAGTTTAATGGGAATTGCACTGAATCTGTACAACAATTTTGGTAGTATGGCCATTTTCACAATGTTGGTTTTTCCTATCCATGAGCAAGGAATATTTTTCCATTTATTGAAATCCTCTTTGATCACTTTTTTCAGAGTACTGTAGTTTTCATTGAAGAGATCTTTTACTTCTTTTGTTAGATTGACTCCTAAATATTTCAATTTCTTGGATGTTATTGTGAAAGGTATGGTTTCCTTAATTTCTCTCTCAGTCTGTTTGTTGTTTGTGTATAGGAACACTATCAATTTTTGGTTGTTGACTTTGTACCCAGCTACACTGCTGAATTTGTTCATTAATTCCAGGAGTCTTCTTGTGGAGTTTTTGGGGTCTTCCATGTAAAGTATCCTGTCATCTGCAAATAGTGATAGTTTTACTTCTTCCTTTCCTGTCCTTATTCCTTTTGTTTCTCTCTCCTGTCTAATTGCTCTGGCTAGTGGTTCCAGAACTACATTGAACAGAAGTGGTGATAGTAGACAACCTTGTCTTGTTCCCAATTTTAAAGTAAAAGCTTTCAGTTTTTCTCCATTTAGAATGATGTTGGCTGTTGGATTGTCATAGATAGCTTTGATCAGGTTAAGGTAGAGGCCATCTGTTCCTATTTTCTGTAGAGCTTTTATCATGAATGCATGCTGGACCTTGTAAAAAGCTTTTTTTTGCATTTATTGAGATGACCATGTGGTTTTTGTCTTTGACTCCATTGATATGACATATAACATTTATAGATTTGAGAATATTGAACCAACCCTGAATTCCTGGAATGAATCTGACTTGGTCGTGATGTATGATTTTCTTGATAATTTGCTGCATTCTATTTGCTAGTATCTTATTGAGTATCTTTGCATCTATATTAATTAGGGAGATTGGTCTGTAGTTCTGTTTCTTGGTTGGGTCTTTCTGTGGTTTTGGAGTCAGTATGATGTTGGCCTCCAGAAATGAGTTAGGGAGAATTACTTCCTTTACAATTTCATTGAAGATTTTGAGAAGTGTTGGTATTAAATGTTCTCTGAATTTCTTGTAAAATTCTGCTGTGAATCCATCAGGGCCTGGGCTTTTCTTTGTTGGTAGATTTTGAATCATATTTTCAATTGAATTAATTGATATTGGGTTGTTCAGGAATTTGATATCTTCTTGACTCAACCTTGGTAATTCGTACATTTCTAGGAATCTGTCCATTTCTTCTGAGTTTTCTGTACTATGTGAGTAAAGATTTTCCAAGTAGGTATTAATGATCTTTTGAATTTCTGTGGAATCTGTGGTAATTTCATCCTTTTCGTTCTTTATTGTATGAATCTGAGTTCTTTCCTTCCTTTTCTTGATTAAGCAGGCTAAGGGTTTATCAATTTTTTTTATTCTTTCAAAGAACCAATTCTTCAATTCATTTATTTTTTGTAATGTTTTCTTCATCTCAAGTGCATTAATTTCTGCCCTAATCTTATAATGTCTTCCCTTCTTTGGGCTTTGGGCCTGACTTGTTCTGCTTTTTCTAAAAGTTTAAGATGCAGCATTAGGCTGTTTATTTTTTCTCTTTGTGTTTTCCTTATGTGTGAATTCACTGCTATAAATTTCCCTCTGAGGACTGCTTTCATTGTACCCCACAAATTCTGGTACGTTGTATTTACATTTTCATGTGTTTGTAGGTATTTTTTAACTTCTTCTTTAATTTCTTCTGTGACCTATTGGTTTTTCAGGAGGTTGTTCAATTTCCAAGTGTTTATGGAGTTTTTGGAGTTCCTTTTGTCATTAATTTCCAATTTAATTGCACTGTGGTCAGATAATATGCGTAGGATAATTTCAGTTCATTTGCATTTAGTTAGGTATGCTCTATGGGCTAGAATGTGGTCTATTTTACACAAAGGCCCATATGCAGCTGAGAAAAATGTGTATTCTGATGTTGTGGAGTAGGATACTGTATATATATCTACTCAGTCCATTTGTTCACAGATTTGGTTCAGATCTGTTATTTCCTTGCTGATTTTTTGTCTAGTTGACCTATCTCTTTGTGTCAAAGGGGTATTGATGTTCCCTATTACAATGGTGTTATTAATTGTATGGATTTTCATGTCTGTTCAGATTTGTCTTATATAGTTTGGTGCTCTGATATTTGGTGCATACATGTTTATGATTGTTATCTCATCCACTTGCAGTTTTCCCCTAAAAAGTATGTAATGACTTTCTTTATGTCTTTTGATTGTTGTTGAAGTTTACATCATTTGCAAACATAATAGCCACACCTGCTTTTTTTCTGGGTTCCTGTTGCATGAAGGATTGTTTTCCATCCTTTGACTTTCAGTCTATGGATTTCCTTTTGAGTAAATATGTTCCCCGTATACAGCATATCATTGGATTTTGTTTTGTAATCCACTCTGCCAGTCTGTTCAGTCTGTTTCTTTTGACTGGTGAATTGAGGCCATTTACATTTATGATTATAACTGATATATGTTGACTTATCATTGTCATGTTATATACTTGCTGTTGGTTTCCTACTTCTCCTACTGCTTAATTGCTTGCTCTGCTTGAGGGATCCTTTCTATTGTTCTTGAAATTGTGGTCGTTTTTTTGTCTGTCTAGAATATCTTTCAGTACTCTTTGCAATGATGGTTTGGCACTCATGAAGTTCTTCAGTTGTTCTTTGTGGTGGAAATATTTTATTTCTTCATTGAATCTGAAGGAGAGTTTGGCAGGGTACATCACTCTTGGTTGGAAGCTATTTTGTCTCAGGACCTGTTATACTTCAGCCAAGCTCTTTTTAGTTGGATGGTTTGTATTGAGAAGTCTGCCATGATTCTGATGGGCTTTCCTTTATAGGTAATCTGTTTCTTTTCTCTAGCAGCTTTTAATATTCTGTTCTTTTGCTGAAGATCTGAAATCTTGACTATTATACGTCTGGGTGTAGTTTTATTTTTATTATGGTTAGTTGGAGTTCTATATGCCTCATTTACTTGTATATCGGGTTCTGTTTCCAAACTTGGGAAATTTCCTGCTATTATTTTTTTTTATGTTAAAGAGAGTAGTACATGAGAAACAAACAAAGAAAAAAATAGAACAGTAGCAGCATACCAGTATCACCAACATAAACAAATCAAAGGAAAAACATTCAAATTGATAGAGGGTCTCAAGACAAATTAATGCAAATCAATAGTGGTTGTTACATTGCATATTGCTATCCTCAACTACATTGCTCAGATTATCAGATGTAAGAATGAAAGATTGCTCAAACCATTAAAGAGAATAAGAAAATAATTCTTCAATAAAACCTTAGAAATAATACAGTTTCATTAGACAAGATGGTAGAAGTTCACCATTGCAATTCCAGTGCATATTGTTACCTTCAAATCAATTGCTCAGACCACCAGCCACAAGCATACAAAGTCAATCCCTGCTATTATTTCTGCAAATATTCTTTTTATGTTAGTTGTGTTGCCTCCTGCTGTTTCATTGACTCCTATTAGTCATACATTATTCCTCTTTGCCTCGTCTTTCAGCTGTTGAACTGATTTTTCCTGGATCCTTCTTGATTTTAAGAGATCCTTTGTTTCACAGTCACTAGCTGTCATCTTGTTTTCAAAATCTGAAATTCTATCTTCAGCTTCATTCAAGTGGTTTTGGCAGCTTTCAATGGAAGCTTTGATTTCCTGGATGTCTCTGAATCTGGTTCATGCATTCTAAGTCATTTCTATATTTTTCATTTAACGTTTCCGTCCATTGTCTACATTCTTCTATTTTCTTATATGTTTCTTCTTCAGATATGCTGAGCATTTCTTTCATTATTATTGTCATTTCATTTTTTGCCTGAGAGATTATTTCTGATCTGATCTCTTATATGGCCTGATGAAGTTCTTTCTTTACTTCCATTGCAATCATTTCAGCAATTTCAGGTGTGTGTTTATGAAGTTCTCCTATGTTGATATCTCCTGGACTTGTTCTGAATGAGGTGGATTTCTGAGCTTGTGTTTTAGTCCTTCACTTTGTCATGTTTGATACTGGATACAGAAAGCTCAGTCTCCCTCTTCCCTGGCAGCTCAGCAAAGACCACTAGTGTCCCCAGTTTTTCTGGTGGTCAGGCTTAGCTTTCAGTGTCTGCTGAGATGCACTGCTTATTCTGGGGTTTTCCAGCAGATGGTAAAGTGTATCTAGATTTCCCCCCAGGTCTCAGACACAGACTGTGATGTCAGCTGATGTCAGTCCATTTTATCCAGTGTCCCCATGCAGTTCAGGGCACAGGTATGACCCAGAATCAGGTTGCACTGGTGGCACAATCCCAGACCAGTGGACCTGTGTCCCCAGGCAGTTCAGGGTACAGGCAAACCCAGACAAAAACTGCAGGGTCAGCAGTTTGTGGATCACCTGATTCTGTGTCTCCAGGTAGTTCAGGACATGCACAGGAGCTAGACATGGGCTGCACTGACAGAGATCACAGACTGTCTGTGTCTGTGACCTCCAGGAGGTAGGGGCACAAGCAAAGCCCATACCTGAACCACAGTGTCAGTAGTTCATGGAGTGCCTGCTCCAGTACCTCACTGGGTGCTGGGAATATTCAGAGAGGGCCTACACGTGAACCCCGGTGAGAGGAGTTTGCGGGCCTTTTGAGTGAGGAACTCCTGTCTGCACTGGGCGCATGGAGGGTGGAGACTCCAGGCAAAGTTTTTCAATAATCCCTAAAAGCATAGGAAATAAAATAAAAATAGATAAATGGGATTATATCAAAGGAAGAAGCTTCTGTACAACAAAAATAACAATTGATAGGGTGAAAAGGCAACCTACATAATTGGAAAAAAATGTTTGCATGTGATTCATCTGACAAAGGATTAATCTCCAGAATATAAAAGGGACTTAAACTTAATAAGAAAAGAAATAAACAACCCAGCTAAAAAGTAAGCAAAAGATATTAAATATTCATATAAAAATCCAAGTAACCAGTAAGTTTATGGAAAAATGTTCAATTTCAATACCTTTCATGAAAATACACATCAAAACTATGGAGTTTCAATCAGTTTTAGAATGCCTATTGTCAAGAGATAAAAACTGACAAAGTTTGAAAAGAATATGGAGAATTGGGAACTCAACTGTTGATCTGAATGAAAGACAGGCTTTTGTTCTAATGTTAGGGTGATTTAGGCTTTGAAATAGTGTCAGAAAGCAGATAACTTCTGCCTTCTCATATTCATCATTTGCCTACTCCTTTTTCTTCCAAAGCAGGCCATAGAAAAGAATTTCTTCTCCCCAAATCTCTCATGGAAACCAATTCTTCCCCATCTCTCTGTCTTGGAGCTGCCATGAATAAATTCTCTTTTTTGAGGCCTGGGGGGTGTGCCTCAGTAGTAAAATTATTGCTTAGCATGAGAAGGCCCTGCATTCAACCCCTAGTACCAATAAATAAATAAATTGAAATAAATAAAAATGAATATAATGTATCTTGTTTAATGATAGATCCTAAGATCCTCTTCTTTATTTCATAAAGTGTCCTGCTTCATAGTCAGTGTTACTTTTCTGATTACAGGGACAAAATACCTGACACCTGCCACTTAAAAAGAGGTGAGGTTTGTTTTGATTCATGTTTCAGTTCATCAGCAGTTGGCTCCAAAGAAGAAACACCATGGCAAAGGAAAAAAAGTTCACCTTGGGGAGCATCTGGACAGTTGAACATGTGGCTGTTCACAGTCAAGTGAATAAGAGCTCATCCATGTGTTGGGATGTTGGTGTACCCCAATTCCACAGGGACAGAAGTTCCTAGACTCAGGGCACTTCCAGATAGTTTCACATGGCTTTTTGTTTCCATCCTTTTAAAACATCTTTGAAGATGCAATGGTAAATGTAACTGCTCCTTGAGTTCAATGAGCCACTCAAGCAAATTAATCAAACTGAAACAAAAGATCTTTGGAACTACCATTTGTGGCCTGTTACTTCCAAGTTCCAGTGGTCTGGATATAGGTCTTGTGTCTGAAGTGAGATAGCCTGGACAGACAGAGCCCTTGACCAGTGAGATCTGATGCTACCTACCTTCTGGTGGATAAGACACAGGGACATTGCTGCCACATGATGGAATCACAGATGTGGGAACAGGATAGGAGATTGTGATGTCACATGGTAGCAACATGACCAACCTGGAGTGGAGTGAGAAGTTGATCAGGCAAAGAGGACTGACAGAGGGCCTGTTGCCAGGGCCTGAACCTAGCAGAAATAATAAGCATGAGAGCTGGCACTCAGGCTCCTGGTCTAGGTCACTTTCATCTGACCTCCTTTATGTCAGCCTCTCTTAAGAACATCATCTTACTGGTGCCTTGAATGATGATGGTGTACAGTTTCCTGTCTCCCACTTTCCTGTGGCTTCCTTCCCACCAGCTTCTCTTTTCAGTTCCCAGCTTCCTTCTCTATGATCTGCAGCAATTTCATCTGGATTCACCCCCTCTAACCAGGGTCTTTGGCTGACCTGCTGATCCTTTGCTGTACATTATTTCCACCTAGAAGTCCTGGTGACTTCTGATGGGAACATCCATATCAGTTTTCCAGATCAGTATGAAAATGAATTATGTGTTCTATCAGAGCTAACAGATAATAAGACTTCATATCAAGATCATTTTGAAGATGACACTGAGCAAAGTGTAAGTCACCCACAGGCACTGTGCGAGGGTACAGCAAAGATCTTGTGGTTTTCAAATTCTTGTAGAGGCTGAAGAGGGTGCTTGAGGGAGAGGCCTTCAAAACATAGCTATGTCTTGTCCTAGCTGGCCTGGCTAGTGCTGCTCCCCTTGCTCCCTGCACCCATGGTGTACAAACAACCTTCAAAGGAAGGCGTCTTGCCACTGTCTAAATTATAGGGAAAAAAATCCTTGCCTAGGCCTATCTTAAAGCAGCACTGGGAGCTCTGTAAAATCTTCCCAGTTCAGACAAGCAACACTTTGGGCAGCCCCTCCCTCGGGAATTGGACTTGTGCTTTCTCACCACGTCCTGTAAGGGTGATACTTCCAGCAGTTCTCGTGGGAATTTCCTTCCTTAGAGGGGGAATACTGGGTCACAGCACTGATAAAACTAACAAATAGGGCTATAAACAAGGTTCACTGTATCCTAACATCCTGAGATGCACAGGATGTGTCTTCTTTTCAAGGCTAAAATAAGGTTATCTGCTAGGGAGGCTAACTGCCTTTGTTTCATTTATGTATCTCAACTTGCTTGACATCACACATTATGTAAAAGGAGACCACTCCTTGGTTGGGGGCCCAGCCTAGTTTTGAGCATTTGTAATGGCTGGGATGGTGCATCAGTAAAGTCCTCCAGAAAAATCCCCTCCTGGCTCTCCAGTTTCTTGGAAATTCTGTGACAATACCTTCAAGAGTTTTTCCTGTTTCATTTTTCAGCAGATTAAGTGTTTTTGTTTTGATACTTAAATCTGATCCATTTTGATTTTAGTTTGGTACATGGTGAGATATATGGGTCTAGACTCAGTATCCTGCATGTGAATATTTGATTTTCCCAGTACCATTTATTAAAGAATCTATGTTTCCTCCAGTGTATGTTTTTGGCCCCTTTCTCAAAGATTATATTTCTGAATATGCCCGGGGTTATTTCTGCCCTCTCTACTCTGACCACTGATCCACATTTGTTTTTGTGCCAGTATGATGATATTTTTGTTGCTGAAGTTCTGTGGTATAACTTCAAATCAGAGACTATGATAACACCTCTTGCTTTGCTTTTGTTATCCAGGATTGCTTTTGGTATTCTGGGTCTCTTCTGATTCTACAGGAATTTTAGGATTGTTTTCATGAGATCTGTGAGGAAAACTGTTGATATTTTGATAGGGGTTCTATTAAATATACATATATCACTTTTGAACATATAGCCACTTTGATGATTTTGGTTCTGCCTACCCAGGAACAAAACCCCAGTGGCACAAGAAATAGTTCTAAGAATCAATGGGATTGTATTTTCTCAGGACCTTATGCTTGCCAGTCAGGCATTGTGCCACTGAGCTATATTCCCGGCCCTATGGGATCATATTAAATTAAAAAGCTTCTACAGAGCAAAGCAAACAAGAGTGAAGAGACAGCCTATGGAATGTAGAAAATAGATGACTAACATCTAGAATATACAAAAAAACTAAAAAAAGATGCTTCATAGTAAAGGACCCAATGAAATGAGCAACTGAAATGAACAAACACTTCTCAGAAGTACAAATGGCCAATGCATTTATAAATGTTCAGCATCACTGGCCATTAAAAAAAGTGCAAGTTAAAACAACACCAAGAGTCCATTTACTCAGAAAAAATGGCCATTATTGAGAATCTAAAACAAAAGAGAAGAATGATAGAGCAAGTGAATGCCAGTGGACCCTTGAAAAGTGAGAAACTGAATCCAGAAAAGGAAGACAGCAGAGTCCAAAGTAGAAAAGGGACAATGCTCATAGGAGGAAAAGAGCAGGCACTGGAACATGTCTCACAGTGGAAGAGTGCTGGGTACACAGTGCTGCTGTAACTGCCCTTGACATATCTGCTCTGTATGTAGAAACCATGTGAAATTTTTCAAAAACAGACTGAGAAAATAAGCAACATTGAAGAGAAGATCAAATCATTTTTAGTAGGCTACCACATTTTAATATTTTTTAAAATATCCTGTATAATGCTTAAAAGAATTGTAAGTGAAAAGACTGAAGTACCAGGAAAGACAGTATAAACACACAGCCCATTAATTGGAATGAATTAAAATTAAACAAAGATGAATGGACCTACAAATTCCACATCAATACTCTGCACTATACAAAGAACTGTTCATCAGAAAAAAGGAAAGTGACCATCTGAGGGAGTTCCTTAATAAACCATCAGATCATGCAGCTTCCACAGCCAGCTCCAGAATAGTCCACCAAATGGTTTCAGAGAAAGGCCATCCATACAAACGGGCCTCACAGTGAAATTAGGAGGTTTCTACCATCCATCCAAGATGTCTCCACTTGGGAGTCTTTCTTCTTTTGGAGATGGAAAGTTTGGGTTTATATTTGAGGAGGAGTTTATAACTGTTCCAGATGGATCACTGAATGTGCTCAGGAAATTAATGCCCTTGGTGCTGGGCCTCTTACAGTCTCATCTATGATGACAAGCAGCTTAGATCCTTCCAGAGTGAGTGGTGACATTTTTCACACTGATGCTCCTGGTATCAGGATTCCCCCCCCCCCCCGCCCACATTATCTCATCAAGTGGAGTATGTCTACCTCTTTAAGCCTTTTAGAACTTCTTTAAGCCATTTAGACCTTCTCCTTTGGGAGCTTGTTGGCCTTCCAGTCTACTTCAGTGTCTTGGCAGATCATATGCTTAAAAGTGTCATTCCTGAGTTTCATATTAAAAGCAGTCCCTGATGTCTGGCGCCTGGGTGGGTACTGTTAGGAAGTGAGGTTGCTTGGAATGCACACCAAGTCATGGTGCTGAACGTCAACCAAACGTGAATGCCAGACAAGGTCACTCTGTGACCACGATAGATAGAAAAAAAAAAGCCAACTTATTCCCAACTGAAACCTACATTTCTAAATGCAGAAAAAAAAAAAAAAAGTTACTCAAACTACAAAACTGGTCAAACATTTTTCTCTCCTAATGAAAATATGAGTTATTTCTGTTTGTTTATGTATCTCATTATTTGTCTCACCCTCTTGTCATCTTCTGGGTGAGATTCATTAAAATATCCACACTGGTCAGGTTTCCCATTGCAGAGATGTAGGATGACTTGATGATTTCCAAGTAAAAGTTCTTTTCAATTATGTAGGTGCGTATGAACATTATATACCATATGCTAAGCCATGAAGTAGTCAGGCTAAATTTAAAATAATTTAAATCACACAGTGCTTACCAGCTACAGAATTAAATTAGAAACCAACAACAGAAAACAGAAAAATCTCCATGAATATTTAGAAATTAACAATACATTTCTAAATAACTCATCATTCAAAGAAGAATTACCAGAGGGTTAAAATATTTAGAAATCAGTGAAAATGAAAAAATAATATCAAAGTTTATGTGATGGAGCAACAGCAAGATTAGAGAGATAGTTTTGAGTACATATTTCAGGAAAAAGCAAGATCTTAAATTAAGTACCTAAGTTAACTCAAGATTCCAGTGAGAGGATGTTATATATATGAAAGAAAATATTAAAGGGACTTCAGTAATATTGGAAAGTTTTTATACTTCAAAGGACTACATTAAGAAAGCAAAACCACAAGCTGCAGATTGAAAAAATATTGACAAATAATATATCAAACAATAGTTATGAATTCAGAATGCATCCTGAAAACTCAATAATAAAACATTTGAAAGTATTTAAAAGACTCACTTAGACATTCTGTTAAAAAAAAGGAAAGGCTAATGAACCTATGAATGCTGTGTACATTAAAATGTAGTTACCAGTGTTGACCATCAAGGAAATTCAGACTAAAAACACTACTACATGCTCACTAAAATGACTGCAAGACAGACAAAAACATGTTGGTGAAAATGCAGACAGAGGGGAAAATACATATTGCTGGCAGGAGTATAAAGTGATACAGTCACTTTGAAAAACAGTTTGGCAAATTCTTAAAATATTTAACTTACCATGAAATCCAGAAATTCTACTGGCTGAAATCTCAGCCAGTAGATCTGAAAACACATTCATGCACAAATGTGTGTGTGAGCTACTGCAGCCACCTTGTGCCCAAGAGGAAGGGTTCAAAAGATGCAATGAGGAGCAAAGGTTGCAAGTATGAACATGATTTTCACTCTTGTAGATTCCCAGGGCTGTGGAGTCAGCTTTCAATCTCAGAATACAGAGTCGGGGATACTGGTTTTTCTGCCTTTGTGCAGGAAGCACCAATGTATAGATTTTTCCTGAGAGAGGAAATGTGTTACAGGAAGCTTGGGGAACACAACCAGCATGGTGGCTGCTTCAGTAGGGTGGAAATGGCTGTACAATGATGCACCTGGGGAGCCGGTAGAGCTTGAGGTATTTCATTGCGATTTGTTTAGCGCACAGAATTAAAAAATTGCTTCTCTACTCAGAGCCAAGATATCACAGTGGAAAGGA
This sequence comes from Chinchilla lanigera, assembly GCF_000276665.1. Lineage (NCBI taxonomy): Eukaryota > Metazoa > Chordata > Mammalia > Rodentia > Chinchillidae > Chinchilla > Chinchilla lanigera. The sequence goes on along the minus strand of NW_004955415.1, from coordinate 22,455,737 downwards.
AGAAATCCGCAGGCTTGTTAAAGCGCAGAAATGGCTGAGCTTAGTCTGACATCTTGTGGCTGAGCCTAAGAAAGACACCTCACTAGGAAATCAGCTGTCAAGGAGGCAGCTCAGGAGCAGGACATACCTACAGTCTGAGAGCAGGGGACACAAGCCTTTGTAGTTTCACTTTCATTTTTTCTTCATTCCTTTTCTTTCATTATATGTTAAAGTTCTTCAATCGTCTTTTCATGGCAGCTATAAGAAAGATAGCATTTTAACTACAGTGATTGCAGACAAATTTATTTCTGGGTAATAATAAATTATAATTATGGCCAATTCTGCTTCAGTGTCACTGGATGATGTCTTTCTTGGAATGACTCAGGTGATGCAGTTGACTGGAGAGGTTTGCATAGTTTTAACTGGAAATTAACAACCTGTGCCTCATTCATTATTATCTAATAAGCAGAACACAGAAAGTCCCTGTTTCCTGTAGGTGGAAACCAAGCCAGACCTGTGGTCACGCAGTGAGCAGGCGGATGGTATTTGTGTTGGTCTGGTGTTGAATTCATCTGGATACTGAGCTCACAACTGCCTGCCTTGGGCTGGATTCTCAATTATACCAGATGTATTAGCTGATTCCTCGGTGCTCTGCCTGCCAACGAGCAGGCAAGGAGTCCATAGATGAGGACTCGAATGTAGGACACTCCTGCATCAGAGTCAGAAGGTGGAATTATGCTCAGCATTTCCTTGCAAAGCATAGGATGAGCTAGGTCTTCACATCATCTCCTTTCATCTTTATCAGCACCCTAGGAAAGGTGTTAATATGTTTGCTGTATGAATAAGGAAGCACTGGGAGGGTCAGAGTTCAGCTTCTTGTGAATATGAATATGACCTACCTACTTCTAAAACCCTTCATTCTCATCTACCTCTGTTCGCTCTTCTTTCCAGCCTTCCTCCTTATTACCATCTACCTCTGTCGCATCAGTGTAACTCTTCTGTGCATTTGTTGCTGTGGTTCTATTTAAACTCTGAATTGAGGCAACAGTTACTCCCCTACCACATTTGCATTACAATAGATAAGGAGCTTTTGAGCACAGAGAGCCTGTGGGATTTAAAGGAAGAAAGTCAGGCTGCAAGAAATGTATGGGAGGAGGACGTTTGGAGGCAGATAAAGATTTCCCTTACCCAACCTAAACAGGACAGTTCTGTCCTTTGCAGCCCGAGACATCCAGAACCAGACAGAAAATCCGACAGAAGGAAAGTAGCTGTTTGCTCAGCATCGGGGATGGATTTATCGCCAGACCAATGCAAATGCCATCTGAGAAAAGTGGGAAGCTGACTTGAAGACAGATGGGATTTTCTTTTTATCCCTGTCTTTATTATTCTGAAAAGCAATATCTTCATAATTCCCAAAAGGCCCAGAACATTTTAATTCCAGTGAACTTGAAGTTTTCATGTTTCCTAAAATAAATGTGAAGCTCAATGGTCAATTAGCTGGTGTAGAGAATTATGTCCTCAACACAGAACTACTAATGAGTGAAATACTTATTAAAGGGCAAGCAACCAGATATCACATGGAGTGCTTTTTCTCAACATCTCATTTAATCCTGTCGGAAGGACAGGGTGGCCTGTCAGAGGCTGTACATATGCTAGGGCTCAGTTGGGATCTATGTGAGTTTGCTTCTAAGACTGTAGGCTTTTACTCTGTCTACATCTGGAGTATTAACCTCATTGTTCACAGGAAAGTGAAATATTCAGTGGGAGGTTTTTATTTTCAGAACTGCCTACCTTCTTCTGTGGTAGGTGAGTAAGAAGAACAGATAGAGAACCAGACACTCAGTTCCTCTGTTAATTGGAGTTGTAACCCAGGTTATCTGGCTAATTGGAGGTTCCCTTTCTTGGACTGTCCAGTGGTCCTGGTCTCAGGTCTGAGTCCTTTGTGGGAGCTAGCAGTTTTCCAAAACCCTGGGGAGTGCCAGATGGTTCCAAAGGTCTCCTTGTGCCTGGGGCTGCAAGTACCATGCTGCAGATACAGGCCCAATCCCTCCTTTCTCCTTTTGCTGCTGTAGTTATTCTTTCTCACCCATTTCACCAAAGAAAGTGAACAAAGATGAGTCTGGAATGAATAATTAAGACATGGCTTTTGAAGTCCCTGGTACTTGGAGGCAATAGAAGGGAATTCCAATGTAGGAAAAGGTGACTTAAAATACCAGAATTTTTTCCCTCTAAAATTCAGCAACTTGCTCCTTCTTTGGGAAATTCCCTGCCTCTCACTCAAAAAGAGTTCTTGATATTTTTATATCCTCCAGAATAGAATATCAATAACCCTCACCTGGGACCCCTGCCCAGGAAATAAAACAACAATTCACATCATACTAACCCTCAGGAAGGAGTCTTCTGCAAAGACAGTGGGCTTCTTGCTGTAAGGCAGGGCACTTCCTTCAGGTAGGTGGTCTGAGCTTAGTTCCCCTGGTGAGTGTTTTTCTGGGACACTGGGAGGAAACATACCTTGGACTATTGCCTGAGCAACTCAAAGAATATCTCCTGAGAAAAGCACAACACCTGGCCCCAAATACACATTTTTACCTTTAGAACCACAAGACAGATGTATTTAGAATACATTGCTTTTTGTTTTCACATTATAGCTCTCTGTTGGCAAATCGTGAGGGCCTCCAAAAGAAGATAGTAAAACATATGCCTCAAGCATGTTGGGAGGCTAAAACAAGACAGATTTTCAAAAGCGGTTTGTAAACTGTAAAACATATAGTGGAAAGTTCTTTATTTCCCACTTAATATTTCTGAGGCTGGCGGTTAGAGTTCATTACTTACCACATATGATTCTGTTCACCTATAGGTATAGTGGGGAAGTGCTTGCTTCGGCAGCACATATACTAAAACAGGTATAGTGGGGAAATACATATGAAAGTCACCCTCAGGATACTTTACTGCATTTTGTGTCTCTTGGGGTTCATTTTTTGAAATATATGATTACACCTTTGGATGGTATGCTTCTGTGTATAGGATTTCTTACTTCTCTTTCTCCCTTCCTGTGGCAGTGTTTTCAAAGTAGAAAACACGAAATGATGGAGAGCAGGAGAAAACTAAGAAGAAGACTGGGTTTACTATAGATGATATTTAAAGTGAAAATATCCACTGCTTCACATGAGTTATAGAGCTCCTTTCACCCCTCCTACATGGAAAGAATCTTGGAAATCTAGTTTTGTAGGGAGAGCCTTTTCTAACTGTGGGCTCTGACCACCAATTTTCTTCCAAGGTAGTGAAGATGTCTCTTTGTATTTGTATTAGGTTAGACATAGGTCATCCAAGAGCAGGAAAAGGGAGTTCAGCTAGGAGAGTTAGTACCCTAGAATAGAAGCCTACGATATGGTAGAAGGAGAAGTTGGAGGGGAATTCCTGCATCTAGGCCTATTAAACTGTAGTGAAAGGAAATCAGGGAAATGGAGAGTGGTAGGTCTGTTCCCCAGTTGAGGTGAATCTGGTGGTGGGGCCAGCTTTTCTTAAGCTCCTCACCCAGTGTGGAGTATCCCAAGGGCACTGGAGCTGGTGGCTAGAAGGGTGTGAGGTGTTGGAAGCTTTTATCTCACAGGTAGCTGTTGTAAACATCATTAGGCAGTACTGTGGTTGTAGAGGCAGAAGAGAAAGAGGAAGAGAGGAGTATCTGACCTCCTCTCTAAGACCAGAACCTGCTTCCTGCAGTGCCTGACTCCAGTCTGAGGAGGGCTCATCTAAGCAGTTTGTAAGGTGCCATGTTGAGAATGGTTGCAGTGGCCCTTTGTGCCCTCATCCTCTTGGCTTCCCTCAAAGAGGGGAAAGAGCTAGTTTGGAGATGCTTGGAGGGTCTTTCCAAAGGGTATCACTTATGGTGGGCCAAAAATGTTGGCTATGTCACTATGGATGTTTGCAAAATGACCCATGAGCCAGAATGGCATGGGCATTATGGCAGTATTCCTGAGGAGGGGCATTCACAGCAGCACCCAGCACAGACATGGGGAGTACCAGTGAGGACAATTAGTGGGTACTGCTCAGTCATGTTGGTCACAGGTGTCAGAAGCTAATGACAGCAACAAGACAAATGTCCAGAGACCAAGGACTCTGAATGCAGATGTGAATATCTGTACCACTCCTCTACCATCTTGACTGCGATGGGCACTAGGGAGCTCCTGGGGAGCTGGCCACATTTTGTTTTTTGGTCTGGGTTCTGGTAATACAGTATAGGTATGTTAATTTGTGAAATTAACCTTGCTGTATGTTCATGATTTGTACATATGTCTGGATGTAAATTATACTTTTAAAACCAAAGACATTAAAATCTGTACAGATCATCACTACCACAGAGTGAAGTGCAACACAGACACGCACACACACACACACAGACTCTCACATCCACAGGTGGGTAGTTGTGACAAACCTATAGTCAACTAACATTGATATAAGGGTTGTATGAGCTTAGGAAGATTCTGTGAAATGGATAAATCACAGCACACAGAGCACTTTTTGGTAATTTTAAACTCACCTTGAGAAAGGAAAAGTAAAGCTCTGTAACCACGTGGAATTTTACAGTGTTCTCTTTGAACATCTTGCTAGGGTGTCAAAAGCCGGCAGAGTTGGCCACAGAGAATTCTATTGTCCCCTGACTACTGGCGCTTAATAACTCATCTTTGAAAGAGATAATCCATACAATGCTTCTGCGAGAGCTGTGTGGAATGTGAGGGTGAGATAAATCTAAGATATGTTAAAGAAAGAAAATTGTATGTCTCCTTAAGGAAAATGAACAGATTTCCTGCCATATTCAGTTATCAGGGAGGGACAACTACTTTTGTAGAAGTGCATTCTACTCAAGTATTTGCTCTGCTCTTCCCATTGTTCCTGCTCCACCCTGTTCCCTCTGCCTTTTGTCTCTCCAAATTCCTTTCCTATACTTGGCTCTTCAGGGCCTCTTTTGCCTCTCATATGCACCTTATAAAGAAGATGAAGCCAGGTGTGGTGGTGCAGTCCTGTACTCCCCAAACTCTGTCAGGCTGAGGCAAGAATATCAAAAATTTGAGCCCAGCTTGGCAATTTGGCAATTTAGTGAGACCAGTCTCAAAAGAAAGAAAGAAAGAAAGACAGACTGGGGATTTAGCTCAATGTAAAGGCCCTGGGATCACTCCTTGGGACCTAAAAACAAAACAAGGCAAAACAAAACAAAACAAAACAAAACAAAACAAAACCCCAGAAGCACTTGATAGCATCTCTAGATATTTGTTCCAGAGCAAACATATTTCTGCACAATCACCTACACCGAGGTATCTTACTGTCACATTACATTATCTTAAATGATGTTCTCTTCTAAGGAAGAAGTTCAAGTACTGCTAGCTGGAGTAATCCTTAGAAGTTGTTGGGTCTTCTTAGAAGCATGAGTTATAGCTCCAAGTCTTTGTTCACTTAAGAATCTTCAGACATTATTTCTTAATGACAAATACATAAACAGTTACAATGTGACTTAGTTAAGAATCAGATGTAGATAGATATACTTAAAATGTACAAAGATGCTTTTTTCATTTGAGAATCATGGCAGATTCCTTGCATTTGAGGAGATTTCATGTGAGCATAAGAGCTGGTCTGTAATAACTAAATGACTTGCATATCCCTCCAGTACCCAGGGCTCTACCATAAATCATGTTTAGTTTGCTTCAGGAAATCAAGAGGAACAAGACATTCTGCCATCACTGAGCCTCAGTGATTTTGTCAGTAACAGGGACATCAATCTAGGGTTTCTCTCTGAAACTGGAATGCCATGAAGAAAGGGTGATTTCTCTATATCCTATTGGGTAATCTTGGTTGATATTTGAAGAACTCAGATGATTTCAAAATGGGTGAGAATGAGAAACAATTAAGGGATGTTTATTTTGGATACTGTTAATGTCCCCCAACTCTGGGATTGTAAAATCAAAGAAGATAGTTCCTAACTTGAAAAATATCTTAAATTAATTTCAGTGGGACCCAGAATTTTTATATAGTTCTGAAATGAAGGTCATAGTATCTTGACAATTTTCAATGAAGAAAGGAGTTTGTCATAAAAAGATAGGCTAGACCAATTAGTTTATTTTGTATTCAGAACTTATATTTATTTTTTATGGGACAAATTTGTTTATTTATAGTAAAATAAGTGTAGCATTTTTATCTATCAAAGCATGTTTCCATAACTCCCTTATAGAAATATCAAAATTTCTATGGTCTGGTGGATACAGAAGGCACCCATCAGAGGAAGAAATCTTGGCCACTGTGACCAGATCCTGCATCTCATACCTTTGGGATGTCCTGGTTGGTTCTACTTTGAAATTCTTGTGGTTTAGAGGCTTAATACTAATGAACTAGTGACAACTGGTGTCTCCTATGGTCTTAGAAGTTAAAAATTATCTTTTTAAGACCATATTTGTCTGATTTGTACTGAACTGTTTTAAATCTCCTTGTGTTCATTGTTTAGGTGTGCTTTACTACCCATCAGCCATACTTAATAAACATTTCCTCCTCCTGGAGGAGACAAAAGGAAAATTAATGAATACTGGTAAAAAGTGATAACTTTAGGTTTAAAAGAATGCTATTGATTTGTTCTGTGCTATTTGAATTATTCATAACAAAAAGGGGAGAGCAGAGGTGCTTAGAGACACCGTGGTTATTGAAAAGTTATAACATGAAAAGCAGGGAAGGATTGAGGGTTAGAGATAAAGGAATTTTCCTTTACCATATTCTCTGATCTTTAATTCAAATATTCTCCTGTAGTCTTTGACAGCCAAATGAGCCTTGGGAAAAAGAAAAATTAGCATATGTAGGGCGCTATTGCTTGGATAGTGTGTACAAGACTATCAATTAGGCTTAAAGCTTCATTTGCAGCATTTTCAGTGAGTTTTCAACTCCCAATTTCTTTGTGTATTTCCTCATTCCTAAAATAGACTCACCTGAATTTGATTTCTCTCTCCTTGTGTCAATATTGATATCTTTCTCTCTTAGTCTTTTTTGATCTATATTTAAAACAATCAATGAATATAACTCTTTATATGTATATACATCTGAAGACAAATTTTGTAGTTTGAGTATATTGAGATTTTATAAGAATGTGGAAGAGCAGAGACTTTTATATATTCCGCAGAGGAATGTATAGTTTTAAAAACATTCTACAAAACAATTTGATGATATTTCATAAGGTAGAAAGTTTTTCTTCTTCAATTCAATAACTCTCCTCTAATGTTTTCCTTATTGTAAAATGTAGTTAACAATTGTGCCTACTTTATAGGAGTCTTGGTAGTAAGTTAGTAACTATAATACAAATAGGCTAATAAAAATTAGCTTACCATTGGTACCAAAGTTATAGTAACAGTAATACTACCTTTTATGATTTGAATAGTTTGTATTTACACAAATTCATGTTGAGGTTTAGTCTCCAATGTAATGGCAGGGAGAGGTTGTAGAGCATTTAAGAGGTGTTTGCAGTCATGAGGAAACCATCTTCATGAAAGGGGTAATGTATTTCTTGCAGAAATGGATTAATGATTGATACAACTCAGCTCCTTTCTTACCAAAACCCCACAAAAGGTATCAGTCTACCTGGCAATATGACACAGAGTTGCAAAATAAAGACAAAAAAAGTTCTGCAGTCGAGGAGCTCTGGCATGACCCAATGTTCTCTGTGGAGCAAAAGGCCATGAACCCAAAGGCTCATGGCTTTTATTATTATCAATCAGGGAGGTGAGTGGGGGTCATGGTAGACATAGGAAAAAGAAACTTTTCAGGCATTGGCTGTAATGGAAAAGAGAGTAATTTTGTACCAGGCACAAAGGCCTCCAATTAGAAATATAAGTAAAGCCTGATATATGCAAGGCTGGCACCTTTATTGCCAGGAAGATGTAACTCTTCCTGAGTCCCAAGGCCTCAGCTGGGATGTTATCTCATGTCTTAGCCCTGGAATCTCATAGGCTTTTGCTCAAGCTCCCATTCCAGCCATCAGTAGGGGAAGGCAATTCTTACCCACATTTGATCACATTCTTTTAGCCAATTAGGGAACATCTGCTTTCCTATAATCAACTTTGTAGAGCTCAGTGAGTAGGGTTGAAGGAGTGCTTAGGGAAAGATGGAGGGAAGAGGCTTCATTTCTCTGGAGAGCACAGCTTGGAGGTTTCCCACATTTTCTCTCTTTTGCGTGTGGCTAAAACACATCTTCACCATGAGGCCTTCCTCAAAATTCAAGCAGATGCAGGTATCATATTCTATGACACCCAGAAATGTGGACCAAATTAGACTTGTTTCGCTTCTAAATCACCCAATCTCAGGTATTCTGTTATAGCAACAGAAAAAGACTAAGATATAATCTTTATTATTCTTGTTAACTGTGTACCATAGAAAACTTGCACACATCCCCAAGCAAAACTATATTAGAATTCTCATACCATCATTGTTTAAAATAGCAAAAGTAAAACAAGTTACTCATTGAAAAAGACTAGATTAAAAATATTACGGAGTATTCACATTGTTGGATACTGCAGATGGATAGAGGTACCATTAGGGAGGACTTTCAAAAATATACCACTGGAAAAAAAATTCAGAAAAAGTAGAGTACCAATTTTACTTAGACTAATTTATGAAAACAAAGTTGTATTTACTTTTAGAGGGGTAATTACAAATTTCATAAAAGTACAAAAAGGATATGGAAACAATAATTCCCAAATCTAGGATGGCTGCTGCTTCTAGTGGGCATAAAGAAGTCTGTACAATACTTAAAAAAGGATTTTCAATTGGATAATCATTTCATTTCATAAGGTGAATATTCCCAGTTTTGTTCTTTATGAATTTTTCTGTGTCTTAAATGTTCCTTTCAAATAAGTGATCAAAGAGCAACAGAAAAGAACAAAGTCACATATTTGAGAATCATGTTTTCAAGTATATATTAGGTATGGTTTATAGCTATTTGCTAGCTTAGTCAGACCCCATAAACTGAATATTAGAAGTGTTCATAGAAGTCTGCATAAAGCTTGATCTGTTAAGTTGGGATGGAAATTGAACCCTGTGGAGATTCAGGCACATTCACATTCACCAGTGAATATACCTGGAAAGGTAAGGAAGACAGCTCAGTTGACCCCAAAACTAGTAGGTGTTGGATTTGCCAGTCAGTGTGTGCTTACTCATCTTGTTTGCCCTAAATTCTAGCAGCCATTTAATTTTTCTGGGACCCTAGGGCAGGTGTTGTCCATTTATGTATGAACTAGTTTTACATTGCTATCTGGATATGTTTTACTATTTCAAAGTCAGCAATTTCTCTTATATTTACAAATTTGGAGGGGGCAGAATTCCATTTGAGACACATACCAGAGCCCACTCATTTATTCCACAGATAGAGTCCATTACATGCTGCAGATTGAGAGTCCATTATATGCCAAGCATTACTGGACACTGACTTAAAACTGAGTTTAATAAACACTGAATATTAATTATCAGAATTAGAGATGTGGTCCAGGTGAACCAAAGTGATGGAAGCTAAGAGTGACTTGTTTCCAGTGTTATGAGCTTGACATCTTTTAGATTCAGCCCTTAAACCCCAAATTGTTTAGAATGCCTAGATCCTCCAGTGCCTATTGTCTTTTGACTTATATTGTGGTTATCTGTAATTATTGACAAAACATAAAACTTTTCATTTTTATGAAAAGAAAGCAAGAAACAGTTCTGAGATTAAGTTATCTTCCTACTAATTATGTTGCTGGTTTTAAAATCTTTTTGTGCTTCATGTTTCCAACTAACTCACAGCCCAGGAAAGTGAACACAGAGCTACACAGCATGCTGAAGCAGTATTTCAAATGACTCTGCCAGCATGCTGTACATAAAAGCAAATGGGTCTTTACAGAGGAAACTTGCCTTGGGGAAATCTCTGCAGTTACAGGAATTTCTCTAGACACAGTGTATGGCCATGGCTGTTTGTTTGTTTTTTCCAATGGGTATATTTATAGCTTCTATCCCTGTCACAACATCACTGTCCTTTTATTTGTATTTACCCATGGAGTTTATGATAATGATCCTTATGATTAGAACATTTGTTATTATTAAATCAAGGATTGGCATGTGCCAGGATCTGTTACTTACTATTCAAAAATTTTAATTGATACATAGTAATTGCACATAATTATGCAGTGCAATATGTTTGTTCTGAGGCATGTCTGAAAAATACAATTAATATTTAGTTTTTCAAAAATTGTATTAGAGCAAGACAGATGCCATTAATCCCTTAAAAATACTTGCCTTTCCTTCCAATACACTTATCCCATCATTCTTACCCCTTTCTGAAGCAGTTCTACAAGTCCTTTCTTATTAAGAGTGTTGTCATGGTTGACTTGATGTACTGAATTGATTCAAGTGATCTTTCATGGTCATTTCAGCTTTGAAGAAGAGCCAGAATTTGCAGAGGTACTAGATCCAATGAATAAGGTGGATGAGGACACATGGTAATGTTTTTGTGGATAGAATGTGGCAGTGTGGCTCACTGGCAACAGAATTCACTGTATTTTGTTTTTTTTAAATCACATTTTGTAAAGACACTCATGAAAGAGAACTTCCAGAATTGCTTCCGAAAGTGGCAAGGATGATAGGATAAGTGTGTTCAAAATGAGAGGTAGTATTTTGAGGGGGACTGATGGCAATATGTTTCTTTAGTTTAAAAAATGAAACGTTTAAATTAAAACCACTTAAATGAAATATTTAAATTAAAATGTTTGAATATAAATAATGTGTAATGGTCAAATCAAAGTAATGAGTACATATCACCTCACAAAACTCCCCCCAAATCTACCATCTCCTTGTGTTGGAAACTGTCAACATTTTCTTTTCAGTTATTTTGAAATAAACAATGAATTATTAACTATAGTCCCCTTCTTGTGATGCAGATCCCTAGAACCTGTTCCACTATGTAGGTATGATTCTGTACCAGCTTCTTTCCATCCACTTCAACCCACCCTTTCATAACACTGATAAGCACTGTTCTACTCTCTGCTTCTATGAAATCAACATTTTAAGATTTCTTACATAGGAAAGACTGGGTAGCATTTATCTTTTTCACCTGGCTTATGTCACTAAACATAATGTCCTCCAGGCTGACCATGTTCCAGGTACTATTTTAAGCACTTTAAATTCTTCCGGCCCAATCAGGCTAAGATTACCAGGGATAAAGCTGTTTTTCTACCAAGTTAGATAGTTGACTCCTGGAGACGAGAGAGAACACAACCAGAAGGAGGATGGGAGCAACTGACCAAAAAAAATGGTCAGACCGTTATTCTAGGCTCTGGAGAGGTGGGATGTATAGGTGAAATATATCTGATGGGCTTAAAGCAGAGCAGGACAGGATGTAACAGCTTAATTTAGAGCTGAAATAGCCCTTTTATCAAAACCATGAATATTAATGTCAACATAAAATATTACAGCCATGAGCTCTTTGTTTGAAGTCTGTACATGAGTTATAAGTCCAGGTGCTTCTCTACATCAATCCCTGTGTTCAATCCTCTAGGTAAGAGTAGGACACTTTTTTGGGAGCAAAGATCAGCAGGCTCACAGACAACCAGGAAGTGGGAACATTTAGAGCCATAAGTGTCAGGAACTGAATTCAGCCAACACCTGAATGATCCTGGAAATACTCCTCTCCGCAGTATCCAGGGAGGAATGACAACACTGATCTCAGCATTGTGAGACCAGGCAACCCTACCCACAGACATACAGAAACTGAAGGAATAAATATGCCTTAGAAAGGAAACACAACAAAATCTCAAAACAAGTGAGAGGGTTGTTTCATTTATATTAATATGTCAGTCAGCAGTGATTCTGATAGTCTGATAGGCACCCAGCAAAGAGGGTTTTATGACACTTTTAAATTGCAGTGTGTCCTTGGAAGAAATATTGGTTGCTGTGAAATTTGTAGCAGGTTTTATCTTTTGTGTACTATATATATATGATGGATAGACAGGAGGATCTTCATTTTCAAGATAACTTTTCCTTTCTCTAATTATTAATATATTTAATCCTCACAACAACTCTATAAAATAGATGAAAAACTGAAGCTTCTGGAATAATGAGTTGCCTTGGGGATGAGAGATCCATTCTAAGGAGTAGTACCAGGCTCCAATTTAGGCCACTTATACGCCAAACAAAGTACTGAAGTATTAGATTGAACCACTGTGTGAACACTTACACTCAGGCCTATAACAAATACCTTAGTTAATGGAAACAGAATTGCTATCAGGAAAGAAGAACTAGTTGCACACATTTCTCAGGCCAGAAAGTGGCATGCTTAGTCCATGCAATGGCGTACATGGGAAGCGTATCGAGCCCTTCCACACTAACAGACACAAAAGTCATAATGCTTGCTTAATGCTTGTGTTAAGGGTTGCGTATGCGTATAAACTTACTTAACTCTTAAAAGCACCACGAATAAGTTGATCTTATTTTACAGAAGATCAAAATTAAGCCCACAGAAAATTAATGGATTGTACAGGGTGCAACTGGGATCAGCACCCCAAAGGCTGGCTCTACAGCTTGATTTGTCCACTGTTTTGTTAGATAGGTATACAAAAATATTAGTATACAAAGAGGGGATAACAAAGAAACAGAAATAGAGGTATAGGATGACTGAGCTCCACTGCATGGGAATGAAGGGGATTTGAAGTTGAGATGGCAAATACTCATTTTGACTTTGTTTGCACTGGTGTGATAGAACTCCTCTCTTTTTCCTCCAATGTGCTATACACATGAAGGTCTTATATAAATGAGATTTTTTTGATAATAAAGGTGGGGATCAGGGAAAGAATATTAATTCCACGTTTAGTTTTTTAAAAAAAATCCACAAGATGGATTTAAATACACACAGTGTCTAATTTGTGGGAGATTGGAAGTAGAAATTAGAAGAATATAACCGGAAACATTCACACTCTTAGAGTGGACTTAGGACTGTCCAGAACATTTAAAGAGGTTTTGAGTCAGTTTTATCTGGGTTTTGAGGAGCTGGATCATTTTCATTGACATTCAAGTTGCAGATCCTATAAAAACAGTTTCATAGAGAATACCATGAGGGCTGAAATTTACTCAAACTAGTAGCAGATGGTGAATTTTGAATTGTTAAGTATTTTGAGTACTTATCAGAGTATCAAGTACATAATAAGTATTTACTGAGTAGACATAATGAATATATAATGACTGTTTTTAAAAATAGTAATTGTTTGTAGAATTTAATTATTTTATGTTTTTATGTTTATATGCAATCAGAAACTCATTTCACCATCACACCATTGATATCTTTATCTTGTGACTTAAGAGCATAGATTACATTAGTTGGTAGTGCCCTCCAGCTTATGATGGTGGTGTGTATATGATGTGGCTAAAATCAAAATAAGTGACATTTGATCACTCAAAGTCCACATAACTGATCTTGATTTAATGAGATAGTGCATATTAAATGCAAATTACAAAGTCTATTTTGAACAGTGTTCTTTCTTTTTCTTTGTAAATTTTTGTATGTACTATTTTCTAAAATGGAAAACTCTTAATAACACAATGTATAACTTTTAGATCTAAAGTTTTTGAACTTATTAAACTCTGTTTTTCTTTGGCTGATTATTGCTTGAGCCTTCACTTACTCCACAAATATTTACCAACTGCAGATTTCTTGACTGTGATTACACTGGTGATCTGGAACATATGAAATTGAGTGTTCCTGATTGGAAATAGTCAAATAACAAAATTAAGTTATTCCAAATATTAAGTAATTCACAGCATTACAGAAGACCAGCAATCTAGGCATGTAGGTCATGCAAGAATAATACTCAAATGTTACCATCCGCTGTTCTAGGAGACACCAAAGTACTGCCAGCTGGATACCACCAGTGTGCTGCGTGGGGTGTCACCTTCACAACCCGAGTCTCTTCCACCTTAGCTTGGCATTCTCTCTTCGCCATCACTCTCAGCAGAGAAGCGATTCTCCATGGCAGCTACTTGATCTTACAAATCCAAACTGGAAGTTTTTAATTGCAAAGATAGGGGCACACATCCTTGTTTTAGTTACAAAGAAGTCTGGAAAAGTTATAAGGTGAATTCTGGCTTTTACTTGAAGGAGACAGACTTATAATATGGGAAACTCTTTACAGAAAGGCCACTCAGACTATGCTGGGTAAGCACATATGTGCCTGTGGCCATGCAGTCATGTAGGAGTCCAGGCCAAAGTATATTTTGCACAAGAAGTGATGTTAGCCTGCTGGCCTGTTTTGCTTGATCTTTCTTGGTCTTTTCTCTTTATTCTTAGTTGGTGTTTGCTCCCAGTGCTGGTTACAGGAAAAAACTAACAAACAAAGAAATAAACATACATATATTAATTTTTCTTATGTTATACTATTTGTTACAATTTTTAATGTTCTAGATTCTATTGACAATAGCTTTACATATATTTTAGGTTATTATTTATTTATTTATTTATTTATTTTTATTCATTTGCTTTTTATTTTAAAAATTAAAAAAACCTGACAAAACAGCAATGAAGCCAAAATCAAAACAGCATTAACAATAAAAATGATACATGACCTCAAAACAAAATGATAGAAATTTACAATGGTTGCTCTGTTACATACTGCTATCTTCTTCAAAGTTGCTCAGTCCACTAGACATAAAAATGTAAGCTTGATCAAAGAATAAAAGACAGTAACAAGTAAAAAAGAAACATTGGAAATGATGCAGAGCTTCACCATACAAGATGGTAGGAGTTCAGCAATGGTTCTTATACTGCATATTGTTTTCACACCTGTCATTTTGATTACCAAATTCAAACCTCAAAAATTGGTCAAGAAAAAAGAGAATTTTAAGCATTGACTCTTCCTATGCTGTGTTAGACCTCAAACTCAGGGCTTTTCCTATGCTAGACAAATGCTCTACCACTGAGCTCCACCCAGCCCATATATTTTAACTTATGCTTCATAAATGTATGAAATAGCTATTATTCTCCCAGCTTTGAATTTTACAGGTAAGGAAACTGAGGCTTTAAGTAGTTTTGGTAACTGGCTGGGATCCATGGTGGAAGACAGAGTGAGTGGAAAGTTACACTTTGAAACTAGATCACCAAGACCCTTGTACTCTTCTTGCCAGCTATGTTACATATTCATTTTAAATTTTTATGTAATAGTTGGTCAGCAGACTCTTAACTGTTCTCTGTGTTGACTAAATATTTATGAGTCACCACATTGACACCTCCTGCTTCTGTCAAGGAAATGAATAAAATATTTGAATTCATTTAACTGATCAGAATTTTAAAATTATGAACAAAGTGATTGCCATGTGATGTCAGCCTCTTGAGAGGAAAAACAGAAAAAACAGCTGCAGCGCAACTCACAATAGCTAACTTCTGGAAACAGCTGAGATGCTCATCAACCAATGAATGGATACACAAAATGTGATATATATATAATGGAAAACTAGTCATGAAGAGGAATGGAATCATGCTACTGGCAGGAAAATTGGTGGAACTTGTCACTGTAATGTCATGTGAAATAGCTCAGACACTGAAAATTAAATATTGTATGGTTTCTCATATGAGAAACTTAAAACACAAATTAAAAAATAAGTAAAACAAAATAAAGATGGCAGAAAATGAAAAGGCAGACTTGCTGGAGATAGGGAAAAAAGTTGGGGGAGGAAAAGGGTAAGCAAGTTAATGAGATCAAAAATGATCAAGATATACCAACAGCCTAAAGTGAGTGTAATTGTGATATACTGCATACACTTAAAAGAATCCAGCTGCACATGTCAGGATTATTCTTATGTAAATTCTACATCCAGCAAGTTAGGACTGCTGACCTTGAGGTTTCAGTCCATAATCAGCTGGCTCCAAGGCAGGGTGGCAGGACTCAGGGACAACAGTCTAAGGCGGCAAAAGACAGCAAAAGCAGCAAGAGCACAAGGGGGAGAAAACAAGCCTCTTTTCCTCCCTTATATTGTAAGCAGGCTACCCCCATGAATGGGGTGATGTAGTGCTCACACCATCTCCAAGCCCTCCTCTTGCACAGGCTCAGAATAAATACAAAGTAAGAACCCTGGTCCTCTGCTGAGTCACTTAGTTAACCTTTTAAACTTTTTACATTTTTCATTTTAGAAACTAAAATACTGACAAAATCAAAACAATGCAAAAACAACAAAAATGATACATGACCTCAAAACAAAATGATAGAAATTTACAGTGGTTGCTATATAACACACTGTTATCAAATTGACACAATAAACAACATCTTAGAGTGGTAAGGGCATATCTTTTTTATTCCAGAATATGCCTGATATAACTGCTGAATTATTTAGTTAGGCTTTTAAACTCTTCAAGTTGACACAATATATCAACCATAACAGCCCCAAATTCAGCCATGGTACACTAATTCCTAGGGATTCAAGGACAAGTATAATGCAGTCTTCTCCTTGAGGTGTGCCTGGTCAGAACAGGTTTCAGCTAGTAACTCTGTGGGTCTGATTTGATCAGTTTCTTCTAGTAACTCTAGTCTGATCCCCTCTTCTAGTAACTCTAAATAGCAAGACCTGGATTAGTATCCTAATTTCCCTGACCTTCATTTTACTGTCTACAGTATTAGTACATGGTAATTATAAATACATTTATTATGAGGTGTTGGCTCATTTAATTTATGTAGGCTGAGAAACTCTGTAATCTGCTTTCCTCAAACTGGATACTGTAAAAAGCCAATGTCATAATTCAAAGAACTGAGAGCCCAGGCAGGAGAAGATCAGTGTCCCAGTGCAATCTGTCAGGAAGAGTGACATCCTTGGATGATGCCCACCCACCTTGGGGAGAGTCATCTGCTTTACTTAGGTCACCAATTCAAATGCTCCATCTTTTCTGGGAATATGCTCACAAACACAACCAAAACTTATAGTGAATCATATATCTGGGCATCTTATGTTCCAGTCAAGTCAATACATAAAGTTAACTATCACTTTTGCTAAGGTTAAACAGTAAAGTTGTAACCTTAATTCTTTCTTTTTTCAAATTTAGATGATTTTGTTGATTCAGCTCATAATAAACACATGTATAATTACCATGGATGAAGGCATGACACTCATGGATGAAAGGAAAGATATAACACAAGTTAGTGTCTATTATAGAAAGAACAATTACTACTCTCTGTCTTCAGGTAGATACTCAAATCTGTCTGAAAATGAAAGATGGACTGTGGACATGGCTCCAACAAATCTGCTGTTCTGTGTGTCCTGCCTCAGTGACCTTGTCCATTAAGACAGACATTGACAAGGTCTTTCTTCTCTAATGATTTGGATATGGGGCTTTTGCACCCATAGGGCACCTTCATGTGGCACTCTTCAGTTCTGAGAAGGTGTCAGAAAATCTGTCTTTGCTTCCTACTTTTCTGGAAATTTCTAATTAAATTTATAAAATAGGATTTTTCTGTGACTAAATAGGTTCTCCAGGTTCTACTCTATCCTTAATTTTTCCCCAAGTAAAAAAAAAATGCCTCCCACTCTCTTTACAAGGAGGAATGGATCTATGAACTCCTGAGAGGGTGGTCTATTTCTAGCTACCCTCAGCTCCCTGGTTCAGGCTCGACACAAACATCTTCAGCTTTCAAGGAGCAGAATATTGCCCTTGGTAGGTATCTTGGTTACTTCTCTTGTTGCTGAGACCAAATACCCAATTCATAGGAAGAAAGGTTTATTTGCCTCATAACTTGTAGAAGTTTGAGTCCACAGTTGGCTGACTCCAAGGCAGGGTGGCATGGCAGAGGGGTATTGCTGAGTAGAAACAGTCCATGGCAGGGCAAGCAGAAGGCAATGAGCAGCAAATGGCAGCAGCAAGCCTGCTTCTTCCTTTTATTCTATCCAGGCTACAAGCCTTTTGTGTGGTGCCACCCACACCCAGGGTGGGGCTTCTGTCCTCTAAATCCATTCAGCTACATCCAGAACTCTCAATCAGTGGAGTAATTTAGTACACTATTTCTTTTTGTCTTGTTTTGTTTTTTTTTCCAGTACCAGGAATTGAACTCATGACATCATGCTTGCCAGGAAGGTGCTGTGCCGCTGATCTAAATCCCCATCCCCTAGTACACTCATTCTTAATCCCAGTATCACACACCCAAGTCCAGCAAGTTCTGAAAAGCCCCGTCTATTGGGGCATGAGGCTTTAGGGGGACATCTTGATACAGGCTGTAACACTAGATGTGGGTATTTTTCTCTCTTCTGTGTCTGTCTGTGTGTTCTATATTACCCAAGTGCTGGAAATATTTGTTTGACATCTTGTTGTGCACAGGTCATGTATAACTGGCCAGTATATAGCCTGCTTCTCCTCACCACTGGTTGCAAGATGCATCTTGTTCTTGTCTCATATTTGGACAGTTTGGGCTCTTGCTGCTCCTTCCCTATGAGGATGCATACAACAATCAGTAGCCTTTTTCCCTGGCTCCTCTGCATGGTGCTATGGCTGTGCTAGATTCAGACATTAAGAACCAGTGGATGACAGTACATGGAAAGGACAAAGTCTCTAAAATGGAGCTGAGGCTCATTAGCAACAATTCCCTTCAGGCCCTGCTGCACAGGGTTGACATCTTGGTAGGGAGGTAGGATGGTATCAGAGTGGAGTCAGACACCAAATTATTTCTGAGTGTTGCTCTTGGCAGAAAAGCCAACACCTGACCCCAAGCAACAGCCTGCAAATTGGCCTTCAGAGTTCTGCTCCATGGTTCAAGAGAGACCAAACACTGCAATTAAGACTGGGCCAGGCATTCAATTATCCTGTTGCTTTTTCACTGCCCTGGCTGCACTGGAGCAAAAGGAGGCTCTCTATAGCCACAGAAGGCAGACTTGGTTTGATTACTATGCTCAGGGGGACAGGATGCCATTTAAGCCTTGGAAAAGACTTTTTATTAAGAAGAATGAGTTACTTTTCAGGCAGTCTATAAGTCGTTTCTCATTTTTACAGGCTGTGAGATTGGGCCCTTCTTTCTTTGTGAGTGGGTTGTGGAACAGGGAGTTTCCTTCCATGGAGCAGTGGTTTCTATTGAGCATTTGAAGGTTCACTCATTCATCTAGTACATATCTATTGAGGACTTACTAAGCCTAGGAAGTTTTCTTGACACACTGTGCTATTTGTGAGTAAAAAACCCCCAGGGATCCTTACTCTAGTAGCATATGCATCATGGCCATTAAGGGTATGAAGACACACTGGGAGGGAAAGGTTGAGTACTGCCACTATTGCAACTCCAAGTTCCCAGGGAAAGAAAGCAGGGCCCCTGCTGTCTTGCTCAGAGTTTAGTATACATTTGTTCTCAGCATGGTACCCTACCAGGCTTGCTGGCCAGAAGGTTACAGCCCTTCAGGATGGATTGGATGGAGGCTCCTCTCCACACAGTACTGATAACTTTTCATTTTCAGTTCCTTGTGTATATAAATCTATCTTGGTAAACTTGTCCCCCCTTAAACTCTGGCTGTCAGGTATTTTGTCTCAGCAATGAGAGAAAAGTAACTAGAATAGAATTTGGTAACCAAGAATTGGGGTCACTGCAGTGACTATACCTGACCATGTGGATCAGGAACCATTGGGAAAGGCTTGTAGGATGAGTTTGGAAATTTTGGAGATGCTGACTGGAAAAATAGGCCTGGAAAACCTTAGATGCTGGTTGGAAAAGTAGAGTTAGAAATGGTGTACTTGTTGGAAGATTCTGAGCAGAACTCAGAAGACCAGAACATGGATAGAAACGCTTCTAGTGAAGACCAGACTCAAGGAGTCATTGCTGGGGGGAAGGACTGCATTGACTTCTGGACTCCAGACAAAGTGTATTATACTTTGGCAGAAAGTTTGTCTGTACTTTGCTTGTGTCCAGAGGCTTTGCCTGAGACAGAGGTTAAGAACAGTAGACTAAGTAACCTGGCAGAAGAAGTTTCAAGCCAGTCAAATGTTGAGGTGGTGGCATGGCTACTGTTGGGTCTTTTAGCCAGATCTGTTTTGTGAATCAAGAACAGAGCCCAGGAGAGTGCTCTAAAACATTGTGAATTTGGCCAGAAAGGAAGCTCCAGTAAAGCTGTGGATGCAAAGATAGAGCAGAGGAAATCTTGATTGCTGAGAAGGAGCAGGAGAATAGAAAAAAAATGGCCTGAGGGTATGACAGGATGCAGTAGGACTCCACCTTTTGCAGCCTGAAAATTTAAGACTTTGCTATGAGAAGAAAGCCCCAGAGAAGCACATTCCAGAATGGTGGCACTTAGGGAAGTTGTTCCTTGAGATTTAGTTTATAGGCACCCAACCCCTACAGCCAAGAGAGAAGGAAGCCTGGTTATTGCTCCAGCTGGCAGCAGACCTTGGCATCATCCATGTGGCACTGTTTTTAGGTGCATGCAGAATGCAAGAGTTGTGAGGCCAAGAAGGCTTCTACCTAGATTTCAGAAGATGCTCCAGGAGGCCAGACAGTGTGCCTCTAAGAGGGCAGAGTGTGAAGCTGTGAGTATGAAGCCAAAGGTTCAGTGAAAACCCCAGAAGTTTGAAGAGGCCAGGAATGTGGATAATCTGAGGAAAACTGCAAGGAAGGAGCAGTAGGCCCAAGAGAGAGGCTGTGGAAGCTACCACCACCAGAAGTGCTGTAGCGGTGGAGCCACCCAATCCCTTTGGAGTTCATATCTTGCCACAGATTGCCTTGGATGCTGCACATGGAACTACTGGATTTAATGTCTGCCTTTGTGGATTTTGGACTTGCTTTGGTCCCACTCCTTTGTACCCTCCTATTTGTACCTTTTGCAATAGTAATGTTTATGTTGTGCCATTAAATGTTGGAAATGTTTATCTTTCTTTTCATTTGAACAGGGGCTCATAGCTAAGAGTTTGCCTTAAATCTCAGAGGAGACTAGGAACTTAGACTTTTCAGCAAGGCTGAAATTGTTAGAGCTTTGGCAACTCTTGGAGATGGACTAAATGCCTTTTGCATATACAAATGTGCATGATTCTTTGAGGGGCCAGTAGTGGAATGCTATGGTTTGGTTTGTGTCTCAATATGCCCCCAAACCCTCATGTAGTCATGGGGCTTTTTCAGAGGTCATTGAATCTAGATTGTATATTGCTAGGATTAAGGGTGTGTGATTAATAAATCAGTTCACAGATTGATTTGGCATAGTTCTGGCTAGGATTAAAGGTGTGAGTGCTACATCTGCCCTATGGTGGGTAGCTTTATACAATATAAGGGACATAAAGAGGCTTGTCGCTCACCATACTTGTCAGTTTTGCTATCTTCTGCTGCCATGAACTATTGCTCCTCTGCTATGTGCCATCTTGCCTTGGCATTAGCCAATCATGAACTGAAACTTGTATAATCTGTGAGCTAAATAAACCTTTCCTTCTTTAACTTTGTGTGTTGGATATTTTGTCTCACCAATAACTAACTACACTTGGTATCATATAATTATAACCCGTTTTTTTTTTTTTTATTGTTATAGCCTATGGTCAGAGAGCTGCTGGAATGTAGAGATTGGGCTTTGCTCACTCTTATTTCTCTAGGGACTAGTTCTGTTTCTAGCCCATAACAGAATCTCAGAATATAATTGTGTACAAAATGATAAATGTGAATTTTTAAATAAAAGGAATTATATGTTATATGCTTTGTATTACTATTGCTTACCTGTGTCTGATCTCTCTCTCTCTCTCTCACTCTCCCTAAATATATATATATACGTCTCAAATGTTTTATAAATGAATTGGTTCAGCAGATTAGGGGTTTAGCTAAAGTCTTCAGAAGTAGCTGTTTTATGGAAAACAGTTAGCCTAAATGTCCCCAAAATAAATGTATCTCTCTTAAAGCAGCTTTAAAAAAAATCAAATGTGCTTGCATTCTGGAGGGAACAGAGACATTTTCATCTTATACCTAATGAAAAATAAGATTTTAAAAACCTTTTTCAGTCAATGCATTCACATATAAAACTGTTTTACCAATTATTTGGAATAAAATTAAGGTTGGAGCTTTTATTAGTTTTCACTGGCTGTGACAAAATATCTGAGAAAAACAATTTAAAGGAAAAAAGATTTATTTTGGC
Organism: Chinchilla lanigera; assembly: GCF_000276665.1. Classification (NCBI taxonomy): domain Eukaryota; kingdom Metazoa; phylum Chordata; class Mammalia; order Rodentia; family Chinchillidae; genus Chinchilla; species Chinchilla lanigera. The sequence continues at coordinate 22,433,663 of NW_004955415.1, read as the reverse complement.
TCACTGTTTCTGAAGTTTCATTGCATGGTCAGCTTGATGTGTTGCTTTGGGGCCTGAGGTGAGGCTGAATATGATGGCAAAGGTTGCATGGTAAAGTTAAATTCTTCTTGGCACCGAAACAGGGCAGTGTTAGATGAAAGAGGCTGAGGACATGATATATATCTTTCAAGGACCTATTCCACTGATCAACTTCTTCCAACTAGGTTCCACTTCCTAAGTTCCCATCATCTCTTCCTGTCCCATTAGTTTATGAACCCATTCAATGAATTAAGCCATTGATGGAGTCAGAGCCAGATGATTCAATCTCTTCCCCAAAGCCCTACATGAAGACATTCCTGAACTGCGGACTGAGCCTTTAGTACATGGGTCTTTGGGTGGCATTCCAGATCCAAACCATAACAGAGCTACACTCTTTTTTCCTCTGGCTTCTATTTTATGTTGAAAGAAGAGAACCTCAAATGACCAGAGTTGAGGAGACAGCCAGGTAGGCAGGAAGAATATGTTCACCCATATTCCTTGTCATGACAAGTTGCCTGGCACTAGATCATCCCAAAATACTGTTCTTTAGTTGTAAGCTCACAGAGTGGTCACATTTCCCAATCATCTTATAATTAAAGGAAATGGAGATCCAGGAGGTGAATGTGTGTGTGTGTGTGTGTGTGTGTGTGTGTGTGTGTGTGTGTGTGTAAGTTTACATAGTGGCTAACTAGAAACCAAATCATTCTCACTATTTCAACACATTCCATTGCTACTCATAAACCACTGACCATGTTTTCTATGGACTTCTTGAGGATAATGGTGGGGCCTCTCTCCCCTATGGTTTTTCTGGTTTCAAGGATCAAGGCTCAGCCCATTATGAGTCTTTTCAGAACAACAAAATAAGGGGTTCCCATCACTTTCACACACTACATAGTAAGAAGGGAAGTCCTTCTGGGCACCTGCTTTTCTGCTAGTAAAATAGTTCTCTAAAATTCTAAGTGGCCGAATTCTGATGCTCAGTTTCTCCTCACAATGCAACCATGTGGCATCACAGAGACACTGAGGAATGGGTTGGTACAGGCAGGAAAGGGCAAAATGGATGCCCTGGAGCCTTCTGTTTGAAATATACTGTGGCTCTCAGGGCTGGTTATCAGCAATCCCGCTGGCAGGGCACAATCCTGTTTGCTTTTCAAAAAGTGTGGATACTCTCACCACTTCTTAATTTTCTGCATGTTACAGAAGCCAACTTTGGCTAATTTAAGAGAAAGTAGTTCATTGGGAGGCACACGGGGGCTCAGAGATCTGAAAGCAAGTGAACACTGGGAGGGGCCTGCTGGGGGGCAGTGTGGCCAGGAGGCACCAAGGGATTGGGTAATGGTTGACTTGTGCCTCATTTCACCTCTCTGGTTAAGGGGCACAGTCCATGCTGGGACTCTCTGGCAAGTTCACGGGGGCCACTTGATTCAAGTGAGTGGTTTTAGATCAGGAAGTCAGGGCTGGAATAGTGTCCTTTCTCAGAATGTGCTCCCTATAGCAGGCCATGAGATAAGGAGTCAACTACAAGTAGTATAGTTGTGAGGTGACCCAGGAGGGACCTAGAGAGCACAGGGGAAATGAGGCTGAGGAGGGAGGCAGGTGGTAACACATGCCTAACCAAATCAGCTGCCACCCAAGACACCTGGAACTTAATCCCATGGGACATCTCAGGGGGCTGTGTTGAGTCCATGCAATATTGTTAGTCCACCCAACAGCAAGGGAGCTGGGCTTACCTTCACCAGTTCTCATTTGTGACTGCTGGAAAGCTGCTGGGGGTGGTGGCAGCAGTTAGTTCTCAACCCCTTCCTGAGTGTTACAGGTAGGTGTGATCTCAGAAAAAGAAGCAGAGGCTGGCAACCAGGAGCCAAGCCATCTTGCCATGCATTAGTTTCCTATTAATGCCTATTATTTTCCTGCTAATATCCTAAATACTACAAACCTAATGGTATAGTACACAAATTCCTTTACAGTTTGAAGGCCAGACTACATTTTTTTTCTGGATGCTCTAGGGGTGAATTCTCCCTTGCTTTTCCCATTTCTAGGAGTGGCCTATGTTCCCTTACTGCCATCTTCAAAGCCAGTGGAGTGGCATCTTCTCCTCCTCATCTGCTTCCCTCTACTTTCATCACCACAGGGTCTTCTCCTTTTCTGACCATGGATCCTGCTTCCTTCTTATAAAGACCCTTGTGATGACTTTGGGTTCATCCAGTTAATGGAGGGGATATTCCCATTTTAAGACCTTTAACTTCATCACATCTGCAAACTCTCTATGTATCTATGCAAGGCAGTATATTCATAGGTTCCAGGGATCAGAATACAGGCATCTTTGAGGGACTCCATTCAGCCTTCCATACCTGGTAAGTCCAGAGCCTTTATCTTGGACAAGTACAAAGGAGACACAGACAGTGACCAGCTAAGAAATAGCAAATACCTTGCACAGAAAAGCACTTGCTTCTTTTGTCACAGAATAAGTTGTCCTCCCCATCTTTCCTGCTTAATTGGAAAACACAGCCAAATGAGGGAAAATAGAGTCATGTGAATCTTTGAGTATAATCTCAGCCTTTGAGATTATTTGAGCTCAAGTCCAGCGGCTGTGGGAGTCCCAAAAATGGTCTTGCTATATTCTAGGTTAGCTGAGAGTAACTTGAAGATTTTACACCTTCTTCTTCTCTGGGGTGCTTCTCATGGACAGTTTGTTTGTACCCACTTCAGTCACCACCTCCATTTATAATTTGACTCTGAGATCAAGTGTCTGATATGGAGCAAGTGCTCCCTAAATGTTTACTGGAAGAAGAAAGGGAGAAGCAGAATGCAGATAATTTGTGTGCATTCAGTTCAGCTCCTTTGACACAAGCCAAGAGGTGAGTCTGGTCTGCTGTCTTCAGGCAGAAGTGAAGAACCCTATAATTTATTTTGTGTCAACCCTCAGCCACTATAATGAATCACCTCTGGTGCTTCTCTTATATTGCTGATGCACAGAGCACCAAGGGCAAGAAGATGAACCTGCGAAGCCCCAGCCCCAGCCCTTCCCTGAACTTTGGTGTAGGCCAGCTTGCTGCCTGAGGCAGGAATAGAGCAAGCTAGGAGGAAAATGCTGACACTGTTTTGGTTGCTGAGGGGGCTCTCCAAGGACCAGTGTTTCCTGAATGGCTGAGTTTCAGCTGCAAGGCAACATGGTTATGCTGGGTTACTCTGGGAGTAAATTACAAGAATCATTTTCCCAAAGACCTTCCTTGATAGCATTCCCACACATTCAGAAGAAATGAAATTTCTCTCCATCAATTCTACTGGTCTGATGCTGAGCTTCTAAGTCCCCCTGAGTCTCCCACACCATATCTTTAGCCCCTTCTTCATTTTCCATGTGCATCACCATAAATCACTCTCCCAAACTGACCTAGGCTGGCCTATTCCTACTCAAGAAGCTGAATGAAGCATGTCTAAGTGGTGTGCATTTGTTTATAAACAGAGAACTGTGCTGTCCACATAACAAATTGTGTCTAATGGCAGTTTCTCCTAAATATAACATTATGGATGAGGAGAAAGTCCTAATCCTCTTTTTGCCTCCCACACCCATCAAAATAACAGCAATAAATACAAAACCAAAACCAAAATACCACTGTTGTCAACTGCTTTTGTGGCCCTGATTCAATGCTATTACATGAAAATGTCTTCTGGGAAATAACCAATTGAAAATTGAAGACATTTTTCCAGTTGCTTTTTCTGTGGGAATTACATTTTAATTTTATTTTTCTTATGCCTAGGGTTCCTATGACACTTCATGAATGTCAGCTAGGCCTAGAGTTTCAGATTTTTTCTACTTGTTTGACTAATGAAAAAACTGAAAATGAGAAGAGAATTTAAGTCACTTTTCCAGTGCCACTCACAGAGCTAGACAGAGTCTATGTGTTAACTGAAACTCCTCATTTTGTTTCCTATGTTGATTTTCAGAAATATTCTGGTTTTGGAAATAGAACAAGTGGCCTTGGAAGGAGGGATCTGCATCACAGTGTGAGGACAAGTTTTCTTCTTAGTATCAGAAAAGTACACACTGAGATGTGACCATGTCAGAGGGGCCTTAGTGCAACTTCCAGACCACTTTTTGTGTCATTGAGGTATTTCTGAGGTCTCTAAGAGCGGTAATGCATCTGCCTTGAGCTCTACCCCTTACTGAGTTTGTGAAGACTCTAAGTGCCTCCAAATGCTTTCCAGCTTGGAACTCCATGGAGGGAGGTGGGGCTTCTCCTAAAAGGTGCCTAAGTGATGGCTCCCCACTGGCCCCTGATAACATGGGAGTTCTTAGGCAATGGGACACATGCATTAGTTTTTCTATGTGAGATTTAGTGGTAAATGTAAGAACCTTGTCTTCTTTAACAGTTGAGGCCCTACTCAAGAACAGTTCACTATTTTTAAAAGTGCTTTGTGAACATTAGGAGACTATTCCTATTAGCAAGTATCTGCTCAGAAAGTTGCCAAGCTGCCCAAATTCTTTTTATTATCTGACGAATGTCATTTTTGAAGGCAAAGATGGCTGTATATGTGAAGCACAGTAGCAGCACCTGACTAGATAATTTGGTAATTATCTTGTGTATATCTGAAAATTTACTAATCCCTTTCCCAGAATTTGGTTTTCTACTCTTTTTGTAGACCACCTTTTTATTTTCTTCCAATGGGAATTGTGATTTTGGGGACTTTGGCTTGCAGAATTTCAACGTTTGGGATTTTAATCTTCCTGGATTTAAAACTTTATATGGGTACTAGGAAGTAGTGAGATAGATCTTCAGGAGATCAAGAGATGGGGGGAGGTGGCTGGAGGGGAAGCAAAATGGATAAAAAAATTAAAATGTGTTATGTACATGTACCCACATCATACAAGGAACATAAGTATTATGTACTACAAATAGGTACTAATAAAAAATAAACTCTAGAGATTTTGATTATGGTGATGATTTGAATTGTATCTTTCAGAACTGTGGCTGAAACTATAAATTGGAGACTCTGCAGACCCCCCTTAGCAATTCTGTTTCTTAATGCCCACCATATTGAAATTGTTTAATCACTGTCTACCTTGCTAACTTGTATATGAACTCTGTGGTAGACTGACAACTGATGGTCAACTTATAAACCCCAGTTGAACTGAGTAAGCATGGTGCTGGATATAGGAGGCCCACCTGAGGACTGTTGCCAGCAGCATAAGAGGCAGACCTGGAGAAGAAGAAGAGAAAGGCTTTTGGGAGCTGGAGGAAGCTGTGAGGAGCCATTTCTTGTTTTGGAGGAGTTCATCATGCTGCCTTTCTTGATGAACTTGGCTGTTTTCATCCTCCGAGGAGCTTGCGACCTTGTTGGCACTGAGAATAATTTCAGTTCACTTTGGGGGAGCTCTGGTCCTCACTCTGAGCATCGCTTCCTGGCTCCGGAGGGGAAGATGGTGCACTGCCAGTCTCCTGAAGAAGCTTTCTGTGTTGGCTTCCCTGATGGGAACTCGGCCATCGGAGCTTGGGACCTCACTATTGCTGAGGATTGCTGTGGTACCTTTTGGGGAAGCTCTGGTTCTTCTGAGCATCACTTCCTGGCTCCAGTGCAGATGCCTCAGTCTACTAGTACAGATCCTACATCCCACTGGCACAGACTTTTTAGATTCCACCACTGACATTTGGGCCTTTGCAGCACAGATCCGTGAAACAGGCCTGCATGATATATATACATATATTTTTCCCCTGGTGCCAGGGATCGAACTCACGACATTGCACTTGCCAGGCAGGCACTGTGCCGCTGAGCTAAATCCCCAGCCCCCTGCATGAGGTATTGTTATGGGTTCTGGGCCCCAGGTGGACTCGTGGGAGGCATTGTTATGAGCTCTAGGTCTTTAGCTGGACTCATGCAGGACATTTCCTTGGGATCCAGACCCTCAGCTGGATTCTTGGTCTATAGCCTGTGGATAGATTTCCTGCACTCTTTTGTATATCATTCTTTGGGGTGACTATTATAAATAATCTTATAAAATATGTGTCCTGTATTTTATATTTTTCTCCCTTGCAAAATATCTGCCAAACCCACACAAACTCTGAAGAGGAAAGGTCCTTGCTTTTGCATTTACAACTTTCTCCACATAGTTTCTGGGACTTTCTGATCAACAGCTGATGAGAAATAATTTGTTGGAAGAACAAATGGACCTGGAACAATTGACTACAATAGTAGACAGATGGCTAAAGTCAACAAGATTTCAGGCAGCTCAAGTCATTTTCTGGGTCACACTGTAACTTTGTGGGATGGGGCTGTAACCTAGAGACTCTTTTTCTACTTGCTTTGTGCCCATGGTGTGGGAGAAAATGACTTAATGTGCCCACAAGGAACACAGTGGGTAGAATACATGTTGGTTTAGGTGAGGACAGGCAGCAGAAATGTCCACAAACTGTCTTTAGGTCTGGTTCTCTACCATGTATAGGAAGGTGAAAATTGGTGTTCCTTTCTTCCCTTTTCTTCAAACAGAATAACGTCTACTTTCCTTCTTGTATGTTTGAACTGAGGTGAGCTTGTGCTAAGCAGTTTTGCCCCAGAAAAGTGGAAGAATACTGCTCCAAACCATTTTCCATGTCCAGAATCAGAGCTCATATGCCTGCTGCTCTCACTCTTGTAGGAAGGTGCCTATCTAACATGCTGGATCCTTCATTCAAACTCAAGCCACTGAACTAGGGACACAGCATCCCTTTACATTGTGACTGCTTCCAATGCTCCCAGGGAAGCAGAAGTCAGGCCTATGACACCCAGGCTCCATTAGGTGGCTGTATTGTGTTTCTTTCTGTTTTAGGCAGCTGTTTGTTCTCCCAGTGCGAAGCCTGAGTTTATCTGCTCTCCAGAGTTGGCCTCTCAGATGTGTGGGGAGCAAGCCACGGGAGAACCAGAGTGAATCTATTTTAGGTTTGCATGATCCACTCTGCTGTTCTAGTTTCATCAGTGTTATATGTCAGGGAGTGTGAAGATGGGTGCAGTATAGAGTGGGGTGAGCTTGTCGGTTTCCAGAATACATGGAGGCAGTGTAGTCTGATGTAGAGGTATGGGAAAAGTTTTTGGGAGACTTGGTCTTTGTCTCATTCTTACCTAATTGGAATCACCAATGTTGTACTATGTGACAGTGAACTTGTACTATGTGTCCATGGGCCATTCTTTCCTCCCTAACCTTGTCCTGGTTCCCAAATGTTGTGCATCCCACTTGCTTCATTGCTTTGAGTTTTGTTAGTTGACTTGCTTTAGCCAGTGGAAGATGGACAAGATTGAAAGCTAGTGACAAGGGTGTCACTGCTCTTCTGTCCTGCTTTTGTCAGCCACATAAAAGAACTTGTCGTGGGTACCTGCTATAGTTGCCAGGTAAGACACGTTCCACAGGACAACTTTATGCTCACTTGTGAGGAAGAAACGCATGTTTGCTGTTGCAAGTCACTGAGCTTTGGAGGTCTTTTAAAGACTCAGCATTACTCAACTGATATCTGATTAATGTAATTACCTTGAAATCCCTCAATTTTACTTTTTGTTAGTCTGTGGTACATTTTGTATTCAGTAAAAGAAAATGAACAAATTTTTCTGTTCTTGTGTTTGATGGTTTTGATAATGTTGTATACTGAAGTAACCAAGGTCCTCATCAAGCTATTTCCCATTCTCTACCACTACTGCAAACCCTCGCTTCTTTCCTGAAATTCCATCTCACTCCAGAGACATCTACTTTTTGTTGGATGTCACCACAGTGTGCCTGCTTTTGTGTTTCCAGATAAACAGAATCATATAGTGCTGTCTCTTTGTGATTGGTTTCTTCTTATCAACATATTTTGTTTCAACTCTATATAAGTAATGTAAACATTATGTACTGCAAATATGTACTAAAAATAAGTACATCAAAATATATTTTTGAAATTTTTAGGTGACAAAATAATTTTTATATATTTACAAGGCATAGTGTGATATCTCGATAGACATATACAATATGGAATGATGGTATCAGAGTAATTGATATCTCTATCACCTCAGGAATTTATCATTTCTTTGGGTTGGAATCACTCAAAATCCCTTCTAGTAGCTATTTTGAAATGTTTGATTAATTATTATAAACCATATTTATCCTACTGTTATAGAACATTAGAAAATTATTTCTATCAGACTTCTATCTGATACCTGTCCAACATTTTTTTTAAAGCTTTGTCCATGCTTTGTGTATTAGGAGTTTATTCCTTTTATTGTTGGCTAGTGTTCCATGACTAGCATTGTATAAATATTCCATAGTTTGTTTATGCACTACCTGGTGATAGGCATTTCAGGTTTGTATTAGTCATTAGGGAAACAAAATACCCAATTACAAAATATTGCTATTTATGTATTTATTTATTTATTGTCTTTTTGAGACAGGGTTTTGCTATACAGTTCAGGCTGGGCTTGAGCTCACTTTGTAGCCTAGGCCTGTCTCCTGCCTCAGCCTCCTGAGTGCTGGGATTACAGGCATGCACCACCATGCCTGGCAAAATACTGCAATTTAAAGGAAAGGAGATTTAGTTTGGTTCATGGTTTCAGAGGATTCAGTCCATGGTTGGTTTCTTTTAAAACAGAAACATCATGATTGAAGGGCATGGAGCAGTGAAGCTGTTCAAGGCAGGGCAGCTGGAAAGCACAGAAACAGGGAGGAGTAGGGGTCCAGAACACACTCTTCCATGTCACACCCCCAAGGACCCAACCTCTCTAACCTTGTCCCACATCCCAATAAACTCATCAGTGGATTATTGTTCCCATGATCCAATCACCTTCCAAAATCTCCACATCTGAACATGTGAGATTTTATCGGGACTTTTAGATATAAATAATAATTGTTTCTAGGTTTTAGCTGCTGTTAGTTTTTGAAACAATGTTTTAATTTCTGCATAGTAAATACCTCTGGAATTACTGGGTAAAACTGTTTCTCAACTTGGTCATACCTTAATACCTCTGATCCCCAGGCATTAGAACCCCATTTTCTTCAATCCTTGTCTATTTTAATTTTAGCTTTTTTAGTTCTCTGATAAGTAACAGTAGTGAAAATATTTTCATGTGCTTATTTTCTTTATATGTCTGCTTAAATTCTTTGTCTATGCTTTAATTTGGTTTCTCTTTCTTCTTTTTTTGTCTTCTGTGTTGTAAGAGCTCTCTATATTTTCTGAACACAATTCTTTTGTCAGTTATATTTATTGCAAATATTTTCTTCCAATCAATAACAAGTGTTGAAATCTCTGTTTAGAATTGAGAATTTGCCTTTTTAAATGAACTGTTATGTAAATTTTTGTTCCATGTGTTTTGTGTTATTTAATACATAACTTCTTTAGGATAGTGCAGGTTTTCTACATGAATTTCTTCTTTTATCAGTATTAAAGGCCCCTTTTTATTTTAAAGAGAATAACAATGATGATACTACTACTAATAATAATTAATAATAATAAAGAACAATAACAAAATACCAAAAATACAGACAAAAACAAAACAAAGCAAAAACAATAAAAGTGATATAGGGTTTCAGAACAAAATGATAGGAATTAGCAGTGGTTGTTATATTACATACTGCTATGTTCAGTGAAGTTGTTCAGCTGACCAGATGTAAGAATGCAAGACTGATCAAACCATTAAAGAGAATAAAAAAATAAAAACAAAAAAAACCCTTAGAAATGATACAGAGTTTCACTAGACAAGATAGTAGGAATTCACCAATGGTTGCTATATTGCACATTGTTGTCTTCAAATTAGTTGCTCAGATCACCAAATATAAGCATGCAAAATTGGTCAAAAAATTAAGCATTAACTGTTCCTTACAAGAAACCATTAGACATCACAGTACAGGTATCCCAGCTATCCATATATAGATATATATCTTCCCTTAACTTCTTTCCTTCTTTTTCTCCTTTCCCTCATTCCAGTTGTTCCTTCCTTTGAGTAATTTCTTTCCCTTTCATAATATCTATTGTACATTTTGGGCTTTATTTGCTCTTACAGGTTCTTACACTAGGGAGAAAATACGATGTTTATACATGTGGGTCTGATTTATTTCACTTATGAGTATGGTCTCAAGTTGCATACACTTACCTATAAAAGCCTTGAGTTTATCTCTTTATACTGTGCAATACTCCATTGTATAAAAATACTGCATCTTTTTTATCCATTCCTGAGCTGATGGGCATTTGGGTTGTTTCCAGTATTTAGCTCTGACAAATTGTGCTGCTCTAAACATGGGTGCACATATATCACCATTGTATGATGTTTTAAACTCTTCTGGGAATATACCAAGAGGGAGAATAGCTGGGTTAAGTGAGACTTCTCATCCTAATTTTATGACGAGTCTCCATGCAGATTTCCACAGTGGTTTCAACAATCTACAGTCCCACTAGCAGTGGAGAAGGGTTCCTTTTTCCCCACACCTTTGCCAGCATTTGTTATTTGTTGATTTCTCAATGATAGCCATTCTTTCTGGGGTGAGATGGAATCTCAGTGTTGTTTTAATTTGCATTTCTTGAATGACTAATGATGTTGAATATTTTTTCATAGATTTATTCACCATTAGTCTTTTTTCATCTGAGAAGTATGTATTCATCTCAGATGCCCATTTTTTGATTGGGTCTTTGAATTTTGGGGGCCAGATTGTCTTTAATTCTGTATATGTTTTAGATAGCTGTCCTTTGTCTAAGGGGTAGTTGGATAAAATTTTTTCCCAATTAGTGGGTTTTCTTTTTACTCTGTTGGTGATTTCTTTTGATGTGCAAAATCTTTTCAATAAGATGAGATCCCAGTTATTGATTCTTTGAAGTATTTCCCTTGCAGTCTGGGTTTTGTTCATGAACTCTCTGCCTACCCCTATGTCTTCAAGATTTTACCTACTTTGTCTTTGAGTAGACTCAGTATTTCTGTTTTAATATTTAGATTGTTGATCCTTTTTGACTTTAGTGTAGTACATGGTGATAGACATAGTCTAGTTTAAATCTTTGACATGTGGAAAGCCAGTTTTTCCAGCACCATTTGTTAAAGAGGCTATCTTTCTTCCAGTGAGTATGTTTGGCCCCTTTGTCAAAAACAACATGGCTAAATGTGTTTGTAGTTGTGTTTTCATCTTCTAATCTGTTCCACTGATCTTCAGGTCTGTGTTTTTGCAAGTACTATGCTGATTTTATCACGGTAGCATTATAGTACAGTTTCAAGTCAGAGATTTTGATACCTTCTGCCTTGCCTTTGTTGCCCAGGATTTCTTTTGCTATTCTAAGCCTCTTCTGGTTCCAGATGAATTTTAGCAATGTTTTTTCTAGATCTGTGAGGTATACTAATGGTATTTTAATTGGGGTTGCTTTGAATCTGTACAACAGTTTTGGGAGTATGGCCATTTTCACTATGTTGATTCTTCATATCTATGAGTAAGGAATATCTTTCCATTGTCTGAAATCCTCTTTGATCTCTTTTTTTCAGAGTATTGTGGTTTTCAATGTATTCACTTCCTTCATTAGATTGATTCCTAAGTATTGCATTTATTTCAGTGCTATTGTGAAGTGTTTGGTTTCTCTAATTTCTCTCTCAGCGAGTTTGTTGCTTGTGTACAGGAATGCTATTGAGTTTTGAGTGTTGACTTTGTATCCAGTTACATCAATGATTTTGGTTAGTAAATCTGTAAGTGTTCTGGTGGAGTTTTGGGCTCTTCTACGTAGAGTACCATGTCATCTGTGAATAATGATAATTTAACTTCTTCCTTTCCTATCCTTATTCCTTTTATTTCTCTTCTTGTCTAATACTTTTGGGTAAATGTTTCCAGAACTATATTGAAAATGAGTGATGATAGTGGACATCCTTATCTTGTTCCTCATTTTAAAGTGAAAGTTTTCTTTTTTTTCCATTTAGTATAATGTTGACTATTGTCTTGTCATAGATGACTTTTATTAGAGTGAGGTACAGACCATCTATTCTGATTTTCTGTAGAGTTTTATCATGAGTAAATATTATACTTTCTCAAAAGCTTTTTCTGTGTCTATTGAGATGATAATGTGGTTTTTACCTTTTGGGTCTGAAAAGCTGTATTACATTTATTGATTGGTGTATGTAAAACCATCCCTGCATTCTTCGGATGAATCCCTCTTGGTCATGGTGTATGATCTTTTTGATGATTTTCTGCAAGCTGTTTTCTCGTATTTCATTGAAGGCTTTTGTATCTATATTTATTAGGGAGTTTCACTTGTAGTTCTCTTTTTTGGTTGGGTCTTTCTCTGCTTTTGGTATCAGTGTAATACTTGCTGGCAGGAATGAGTTAGAGAGAATTGCTTCCCTTTTAATTTTGTCAAAGAATTTGAGGAGTATTGGGATTAAATCTTCCCTGAATTTCTTGTAGAATTCAGTAGTGAATCCATCATGGCCTGGGCTTTTCTCTGTTGGTAATATTTAAATTATATTTTCAATTTCATTACTGATTTTGGGTTATTCAGAATTTTCATATCTTCTTAATTCAGCTTTGGTAATTCATATGTTTTTAGAAACCTGTCCATTTCCTCTGTGTTTTCCATCCTATGAGAGTAAAGATTTTTGCAGTGGGTATTTATGATATTCTGAATTTCCACAGGCTCTCTAGTGATTTTACCCTTTTCATTTCTTTTACCTTACATTTTAAAAATTTTATTTTAAAGAGAAAAGAACAGAAACAAAATAGCAAAAACAAAGACAAAGCAATACAACATAAAAACTATAAAAATGATATGGAATTTCAAAATGAGATGATAGGAAATCAACAATTGTTGTTGTATTACTTATTGTTATTTTTAAAGTAGTTGCTCAGATTACCAGATATAGGTAGGCAAGATTGATCATACAATTAAACATTAACTGTTCCTTCAATAAATCAATAGAAATTAGCAGTACAATTGTCTTTGCTATCTTATGTGTGTGGGTGCATTTCCCTTCCTTCTTTCTTTTTTTGTTCTTTCTCTCATCCCAGTTGTTTTTTCATATTGAACAGTTTCTTTTCCTTTCACAATATCTATTGCACCTTTCAGTTTTGTTTACTCTTTCAGGTTCTTACACTCAGGAGACAATGGCTCTGATTTATGTTTCTTTCATTTTTTATTGAATGAATTTCAGTTTTTTTGTTCCTTTTTTTGATGAGGTTGGCTAGGGATTTATCAAATTTATTGAGTCTTTCAAAGAATCAATACTTCAACTGAATAATTCTTTGTATTGTTTTCTTGATCTCAATTGCATTAATTTCTGCTTGGATTTTTAGATTTCCTCCCTTCTTTGGACTTGATGTGCTCTTATTTTGCTAGAAACATGAGGTGCAGCATTAGATTGTTTGCTTGTTGTCACTCTGTTTTCCTAATGTGAGAATTCACTGCTACAAATTTCCCTCATTGCTTCCCACAGGGTCTGGCAAGTTGTATTTACATTTTCATTTGATTTTTTCTTTTTATTTTAAAAATAAAAGGAGGAAAATATTAACAGACAGACAACCTTTTACAAAATAGCAAAAGAACAGTACAGGCAATGCAGAGTTACAAACAAAGTGGTAGGAAATTAACAGTGCTTGTTGTATTATATATTGATATCTTCAAAGTGGTTTCTCAGGAAAACAGATAGAGACATGCAATATTGACCAATCAAGGACTCATTGACAGTTTCTTTCAGCAAAGAAATAGAAGACAGTAGATCAACTATGTTAACTATCCTGTATATACATACATACATACAAAATGTATACATACATACATACAAAAACCTTTTACCCTTGAGTGTTTTTCTATCATTTTACAATGTCTATCATACCTCCAAATTTAAATTAACTCTTTCAGGTTTTACACTAGTGAGACAATGGGGTGCTTGCACATGCATGTCTGATTTATTTCACTTATGAGTATGGTCCCTAGTTGTGACCATTTACCTATAAAAGCCTCGAGTTCATCTTTCTTTATAGCTGAATAATATTCCATTCTATAAAACTACCACAATTTTGTTATCCAGTCCTCAGTGGATGGACATTTGGGTTGCTTCCACAAGGTAGTAATTGCAAATTGTGCTGCTATGAACACAGGTGCACATATATCGTTGTGAAATGATGTTTTAGATCTTCTGGGAAGATACCCAGGAGAATAGCTAGGTTGAATGGGACCTCTAGTCCTAGTTTGCTGAGGAATGTCCAAACTGATTTCCACAGTGGTTTCACCAGTCTGCATTCCCACCAGCAGTGGAGAAGGGTTCCTATTTCTCCACAGCCTCGCCAGCATTTGTTATTGGTTGATTTCTTAATGCTAGCTATTCTTACTGGGGTAAGGTGGAATCTCAATGTTGTTTTAATTTGCATTTCTCGAATGACTAATGATGTTGAACATATTCTCATGTATTTATTTACCATTTGTATTTCATGACCTGAGAAATGTATATTCATCTCAGCTGCCCATTTTTGGATTGGATCTTTGAATTTGGAGGGGCTGAAATTTTTTAATTCTTTATATGTTCTAGACAGAAGCCCTTTGTCTGAGGGACAGTCAGATAAAATTTTTCCCAATTTGTGGGTTTTCCTTTTACTCTTCTGGTGATTTCTTTAGATGTGCAGAAACTTTTCAGTAGGATCAGATCCCAGTTGTTGATTCTTTGAAGTGTTTCACGTGCAGTTTGGTTTTTGTTCATGAACTGTCTGCCTACCCCTATGTTTTCAAGGTTTTTATCTACTTTCTCTTTCAATAGATTTAGCGTTTCATTTTAATATTGAGATCTGTGATCCATTTTGAGTTGAGTTTGGTGCATGGTGAAGGACTTGGGTCTATTTTCAGTCTTTGTCAGGTGGCAAGCCAGTTTTTCCAGCACCATTTATTAAAGAGGCTATGGTTCTTCCAGTGAGTTTGTTTGGCCTCTGTATCAAAGATTAGGTGGCCAAGTGTGCTTCCTGTTGTGGCTGTTTCTTCCAGTCTGTTCCATTGATCTTCAGGTCTGTTTTTTAGCCAGTACCAGGTTGATTTTATTACAGTAGCTTTGTAGTATAATTTCAGGTCAGGGATTGTGACTCCACTTGCCTTGTCCTTGTTGCCCAGGATTGTTTTTGCCATTCTAGGTCTCTTCTGGTTCCAGATGAATGTAAGGCATGTTTGCTCGAGATTTGTGAGGTATGCTAATGGTAGCTTAATGGGAATTGCACTGAATCTGTACAGCAGTTTTGGGAGTATGGCCATTTTCACAATGTTGGTTCTTCCTATCCATGAGTGAAGAATATTTTTCCATTTACTGAAATCTTTGATCTCTTTTTTCAGAGTTCTGTAGTTTTCACTGAAGAGATCTTTTACTTCTTTTGTTAGATTGATTCCTAAGTATTTCAATTTCTTGGATGTTATTGTGAAAGGAATGGTTTCCTTAATTTCTCTCTCAGGCTGTTGTTTGTGTATAGGAATGCTATCAATTTTTGGGTGTTGACTTTGTATCCAGCTATACTGCTGAATTTGTTGATTAATTCAAGGAGTATTCTTGTGGAGTTTTTGGGGTCTTCCATGTAAAGTATCATGTCATCTGCAAATAGTGATAGTTTTACTTCTTGCTTTCCTATCTCTATTCCTTTTATTTCTCTCTCTTGTCTAATTGCTCTGGCTAGTGGTTCCAGAAGTATACTGAACAGGAGTTGTGACAGCAGACATCCTTGTCTTGTTCCAGATTTTCAAGTAAAACCTTTCAGTTTTTATCCATTGAGAATGATGCTGGGTGTTGGACTGTCATAGATGGCTTTGATCACGTTAAGGTAATGACCATCTATTCCTATTTTTTGTAGAGTTTTAATCATAAATGTATGTTGGACCTTGTCAAAAGTGTTCTTTGCATCTATTAAGATAATCATGTGATTTTTATCTTTGGTTCCATTGATATGGCATATAACATTTATAGATTTGCAAATATTGAACCAACCCTGCATTTCTAGAATGAATCTGACTTGGTTGTGATGGATGATTCTCTTGATTATTTGCTGCATTCTATTTGCTAGTACTTATTGAGTATCTTTGCATCTGTATTCATTCGGGAGGTTGATCTGTGGTTCTCTTTCTTGGTTGGGTCTTTCTCTGGTTTGGTATCAGTATGATGCTTGCCTCCAGAAATGAGTTAGGGAAAATTTCTTCCTTTTCAATTTCATTGAAGAGTTTGAGGAGTGTTGGTGTTAAATCTTCTCTGAATTTCTTGTAAAATTCTGCTGTGAATCCATCAGGGCCTGGGCTTTTCTTTGTCGGTAGATTTTGAATCACGTTTTCAATTGAATTAATTGATATTGGGTTGTTCAGGAATTTTGTATCTTCTTGACTCAACCTTGGTAATTAGTACATTTCTAGGAATCTGTCCATTTCTTCTGAGTTTTCTATCCTATGCAAGTAAAGATTTTCCTAGTAGGTATTAATCATCTTTTGAATTTCTGTGGAATCTGTAGAAATTTCATTCTTTTCATTCTTTATTGCATGAATTTGAGTTCTTTCCTTCCTTTTCTTGATAAGGTTGAAGAGGGGTTTATGATTTTTTTTTTATTCTTTCAAAGAACCAACTCTGATTTATTTCTTGGAGGGCTTTCTTCGTCTCAAGTGCATTAATTTCTGCCCTAATCTTTATAATCTCCTCCCTTCTTTGTGCTCTGGGTCTGACTTGTTCTTCTTTTTCTAAAAGTTTAAGAGGCAGCATTAGGCTGTTTATTTTTTCTCTTTCTGTTTTCCTTATGTGTGAATTAACTTGTATAAATTTCCCTCTGTGGACTGCTTTTATTGCATCCCATAGGTTCCAGTTAGTTGTATTTACATTTTTATTTGTTTGTAGGTATTTCTTAATTTCCTCTTTAATTTCTCTGTGACCCATTGGTTGTTCAGGAGGTTGTTGTTTAATTTCCAAGTGTTTCTGGAGTTTTTGGAGTTCCTTTTGTCATTAATTTCCATTTTCATTGCACTGTGGTCAGATAATATGCATGGGATAATTTCAATTCTTTTGCATTTTGGAAGTTATGCTGTATGGGCTAGGATTTGGTCTATTCTATAGAAAGACCCATGTGCAGCTGAGAAAAATGTATATTCTGATGTTGTGGGGTGGAACACTCTGTATACATCTACTCAGTCCATTTGTTCACAGCTTTGGTTCAGATCTTTTATTTCCTTGCTGATTTTTTGCCCCGTTGACCTATCTCTTTGTGTCAATGGGGTATTGAAGTCCCCTGTTACAATAGTGTTACTAATTATATGGGTTTGCATGCCTGTTAAGATTTGCCTTATATAATTTGGAGCTCCGACATTTGGTGCAGACATGTTTATGATTGTTATCTCATCCTCTTGCAGTTTTCCCCTGACTAGTATTTAGTGACCTTCTTTATCTCTTTTGATTGTTGTCAGTTTGAAGTTTACATTGTCTGTAAACAGAATAGCTACACCTGCTTTTTTCTGGGTTCCTGTTGCATGGAGGATTGTTTTCCATCCTTTGACTTTTAGTCTATGGATTTCCTTTTGAATAAAATGTGTCTCCTGTATACAGCATATCACTGGATTTTGTTTTTTAATCCACTCTGCCATTCTGTTTCTTTTGACTGCAGAATTGAGGCCCTTTCCATTTATAGTTATAAATGATATGTGTTGATTCATCATTGTCATGTTATTTACTTGCAGTGGTGTCCTACTTTTTCTACCATTTACTTGCTTGATCTTCACTTTTCATTTCTACTGTTGTTCTTGAAATTGTGGTCAGATTTTTCTCTGTCTAGTATATGTGTTAGTATTCTTTGTAATGCTGGCTTGGCACTCATGAAGTTCTTCTATTGTTCTTTGTCATGAAAATATTTTATTTCTCCTTTGAATTTTATGGATAGTTTGGCAGTGTCCATCAGTCTTGACTGGAAGCTGTTCTGTCTCAGGACCTGTAATACTTTGCTCTAAGCTCTTCTGGATTGGATGGTTTGTGCTGAGAAGTCTGCCATGATTGTGATGGGCTTTCCTTTATAGGCAATCTGTTTCTTTTCTCTAGCAGCTTTTAATATTCTGTTCTTTTGCTGGAGATCTGGGAACTTGACTATTCTATGTCTGGGTGTAGTTTTATTTTGGTTGTGGTTGGTTGGAGTTGTATATGCCTCATTTACCTGTATATGAGGTTCTGTTTCCATGCTTGGGAAATTTTCTGCTATTGTTTCTGCAAATATTCTTTTCATGTCAGTTGTGTTGCTTCCTGCTGTTTTATTAACTCCTATAAGTCATATATTATTCCTCTTTGCCTCATCTTGCAGCTGTTGAATTGACTTTTCCTGGATCCTTGTTGATTTTACAAGATCCTTTCTTTCACGGTCTCTAGCTGGCATGGTGTCTTCAAAGTCTGAGATTCTATCTTCAGCTTCATTGAAGTGGTTTTGGCAGTTTTCAATGGAAGCTTTGTTTTCGTGGAAGTCTCTTTGAATCTGGTTCATGCATTCTAAGTCCTTTCTACATTTTTCATTTCATTTAACACTTCTGCCCATTGCCTTTGTTCTTCTATTTTCTTATCTGTTTCTTCTTCAGACATTTTGAGCAGTTCTTTCATTATTATTGTCTTTTCATTTTTTGCCTAAGAGATTATTTCTGATCTCATCTCTTCTATGGCCTTATGGAGTTGTTTCTTTACTTCCATTGCAATCATTTCAGCTATTTCAGACATGTGTTTTCCAAGTTCTCCTATGTCAATGTCTCCTGGACTTGTTCTGAGTGGGGTGCAGTTCTGGGATTGTGTTTTAGTCCTTCCTTTGGTCATGTTTGCTACCGGATGCGGAAAGCTCAGTTTCCCTCTTTAGTGGCTGCACAGCAAAGGCCACTAGTGTCTCTAGTTTTCTTGGTGGTCAGGTTTACCCCTCAGTGACCCCTGAGAAGCACTACTTAGTCTGGGGTTTTCCATCAGTTATTGATTTGTATCTAGTTATCCCAGGTCTCAGACGTGGGCATTGGTGTCAGCTGGTGGCAGACCATCTGATCCAGTGTCCCCTTGCAGTTCAGGGTATGTGCACAGCCCAGACTTGTGTTGCACTGGTGTGACAATCCCGGTCCAGTGGATCTATGTCCCCAGGCAGTTCAGGGTACAGGCAAAACCCAGAAACAAACTGCAGGGTCGACAGTTTGTGAACCACCTGATTCTGTGTCTCCAGTCTGTTCAGGACACATGCAGGAATCAGATGCAAGCTGGATGGTCAGCAATCACAGACTGTCCATGCCTGTGACCCCCCCAGGGTGTCTGGGAGCAAGTAAGGCACAGACTTGAACTGCTGGACCAGCCACTCTTGGAGCACTTGCTCACTTGGCACAGGGCGCACGCAGGGAGGGCCCACTTGTGAACCCCATTGAGAGCAGTTCCTGGGGCTTCTGAGTGAGGACTTCCTGTCTGGCTCTCTCCATGAGTTTCAGCTGGGAACCATGGTGGTGGGAGTAAAACATGGGCATGATCCATGGACCAGCAGCTCCCAGAACACTAGCTCACTCGGTACAGGATGCATGCAGGAAGGTGCCACACGCGCATCCCAGTGAGAGCAGTCCCTGGAGCTTCTGAGTGAGGACCTCCTGTCTGCCATGAGTGCACAGAGAGCAAAGACTCAGACTGTAATGGTGGTGGGGTCCTGAATCACCCGCTCTGTCCCTAGGAAGTAGATGGGAAATACCTGCCTTTCTCCATGAGTTTTAGCTGGGAACCATGGCAGTGTGGGTGAAGCACGGGTTCGATCTGCAGGACCAGCAGCTCTTGGAGCACTCGCTCACTCAGCGCAGGGCATGTGTCAGGTGCTTGGTTTTAAAAGTGCTTCATTCATAAATTCTGAGGAAGTTAGGCAGAATACAAATTATTTGAAATCACCCACTTTCATTTGATTGTAGATATTGTTTAATTACTTCTTTAATTTTATCTGTGACCCATTGTTTGTGCAGGAGGCTCTTATTTAATTTCCATATGTTTATGGAGTTTTTGCAGGTTTTTTGTCATTAATTTCCAATTTCATTGCACTATGGTCAGATATATTGCATGGGTTATGTCAATTCCTTTGCATTTATTTAAGCATGTTCTAAGGGCTAGTATATGGCTCATTTTAGAGAACTTACTTTGTGCATCTGAGAAGAGTGTGCATTCTGATATTGTTGGGTGGAATACTCTTAAAACATCTACTAAGTCCATTTGTTCACAGGTTTGGTTCAGTTGTGATATTTCTTTGCTACTTTTTTGCTCAGTTAATCTATCTGTGACAGTAGGATGTTAAGCACTCACATTACAATTATGTCATTGGTTCCTTTATTTTGTATATCTAGTAATATTTGTCTTATATAGTTGGGTGAACCTGTATTTGGTGCATGGATATTTATGATTATTATCTCTTCCTCTTGAAGTTTTCCCCCAACAAGTATGTAGTGGAGTTTCTTATCTCTTGATTATTCTTGGTTTGAAATTCACATTGTCTACAAAGGGAATAGCTATTCCTGCCTTTTCTTGGTTCTTCTTGCATGGAGGTTTGTTTTTCATCCTTTGACTTTCAGTCTATGAATTTATTTTTTAATTAAATGTGCTTCTTGTATACAGCATTTTGTTGGATCTTGTTTCTTGATCCATCCTGTTTATTTCTTTTGGTGAATTGAGGCCATTTATGTTGACAGTTACAACAGATATGCATTTGCTTATCCTTCTCATGGTATTTTTCTGCTCTTTATTCCCTACTTTTCTTCTCTGTTTCATTGCTTACCCCTGACTGTGTTTTCTTTGTGTTGTTTTTCTTGGAACTTTGGTCATTTTTATCTCTTTTTAGCATATCTGTCAGTACTCTTTGTAGGGTTGGTTTGGTGGTCATGAATTTCTTTGGTTGTTCTCTGTCATGGAAGTTTCTTTTATCTCTATGAATTTTCAAAGATTGTTTTGCAGGGTGTATGAATCTGGTTTGGAATTTGTTTTTTTTCAAGATTTGCAATGCTTCATTCTAAGATCTTCTTGACTTGCTGGTTTGCATTGAGATATCTTCCATGATTCTGATGGGCTTTTCTTTAACAGCTTTTAATATTCTGTTCTTGTGCTGAATCTGGAATTTTGATTATTGTATGTCTGCATGTGGATTTATTTTGGTTATGAAACATTGAAGTTCTATGTGCTTCATTTATCCGTATGTCAGATTCTGTTCCCATGCTTGGGAAATTTTCTGCTATTACTTCTGCAAGTAGTCTTTTTATGTCCTTTGTGTTGATTCCTGCTTTTACATTGACTCCTATCAGTCTATATTGTTTTTCTTTGAATCTTGCAGCTGTTGAATTGTTATTTTCTGGCTCTTTGGTATTTTAAAGAGATCTTTCCTTTCATTGGTGCTAGCTGCAGCACTGTCTTCTGATGTCTATCTTTAATTTCACTCAAGCAGTTTTACCAGCATTCAACAGAATTTTTAATTTTCTGGATATCTCTTTGAATCTGTTTCATGCACTGTAATCTATGTCTTCTTTAGATATGCTGAGCAATTCTTGTCTTTTTTTTTTTTTTTTTTAACCTGAGAGTTTTTTCTGATAAGATTTCCTCTATAGCCTCATGGAGTTGTTTCTTTACTTCGATTGCTATTATTTCAGAAATTGTAAGTGTGTGACTTCCAATTTCTTTTATGTCAATGTTTCCTGGACTTGTTCTAGGTGGGCTGGAACTCTTAGATTACATGCTATTCCTTTGTCTTGACATTTTCTATTTCTAAAACTTTTTATTTTGTTTTCTCTGATGATCCTTATGAGTTTTTTGGAGTCACAAGTATTATCAATAGTATTAAGGCCTCTGTAAGAAAGGTAAATCTTTTCTTCAGGGATATCTTTTGTGTGTAGGAGCTTCTTGGTTTATGTCTGTCCCAAGATCCTACTTTCCCATTTAATTCAGAGTGGGATGTTGATTTCTGTTTGGCTCAGTCCCCAGTATTTTGGTATAGGGCTTTGGTAAATTTATTAGCCCGGACCTTCCAAATATTGTTACACAAAGGAGAAGAACTTATTACAATAGATTTGACATTGTAGCTGCAGTAGTACAATTAGCAATAATGATAGTATCAAGCACAATTTAGACATTGACCAACTGTGGTAACTATTGATTTTGTACTTTAGACCATAGGAACAAAGTGTATAGTTTTATAACAGAATCAATTGTAAGTCAGGGGTTTGTATGCAAAGTATTTCCCCTTGTTAGGGTAGATTTATCCTGTGGTGTGGATATTTAGGCAGGATGGTGTATAAGATAAACATAACTGGAAAGGAAGTAGAAGCAAGGCTGGAGGACAAAAGATGGTCATGCAAGGTTTAAGTAACTGTAGAAGGTGATAGTAGAGAAAGAATGAAGGAGTATTTGAAGGATTATCTGAACTTGGTCTCTGGGTTTGGGAGATGGAATTAGGAGAAGAAAAATTAAGGAGAAGGAAAATGAGAAAACAACAGAGAAAAAGAAAAGGAAAATGAAAAAAAAGTAAGATAAAAAAAAGAAAAAGCAAGACAAAATAAAATAAAATTATATTTTAAAAAGTAGGCAGTCCCACCCACCTGTTTCTATTCTATGTGTCATTGTCCCTAAGCACAACATAGGTTCACCTAACTTACCACCTATTAGTTTATATTTCAGCCATTTCCCTTCTGCTAGACTCACCTGTTCAACATGTGCATACTTGTCTGGGTCCTACTGTGCGGCTGTCATCCCTGGTGGCCTGGTCCTAAGATGTAAGGCTATGGGACAGGCACCTGGGTTCCTCAGACCGAGCTGTTCACCCAGTTCCAGGTGCTTCCTATGCTGGCTGCCCATCCTGCTCCAGTTTTCTTTTTACTTGGTGTTGCATTTTGGATCCTTTTCCTTTCTATTTGTGTTTTTGTATTTCTAAATCTTTTAAAATTCGATCTAGAAAACAAATACGTGAGTCTTGCTTTATAGTCCTGTCTGATCCTCTCTTCTTTTCAATTTTTTTTAAATTTAAATATAATATTTTTATAGTTGGATGCATGTCATTCATCTTATTAATTTTCTAATTGCTCCACCTGTTCATTTTTACTTCTCTTTTTATGTCTTCTTGTGGATTAATCAAGTACTTTGTTCAATACCCCCTTTTATTTCATCTCTAAATTTCTCTTAGCTGTATGTTTTTATGTATTTTTAGTGGTTTACCTAGAGTATAATAAAAATTTAAATGATCTCAATTTATAGTCACATGATATTATAGTCCTTACATGCACTTTAGGATCTGTAAGAATGGAGCTAAATTGACTATCTTCTTTCCATTTATTTTTATTATCATTTATTTTACCAGTATATGCTATAAATCCATAATATATTTTACTATATTTGTTTGATACAGTAAAATTTTAAAGTATTTAAATATACTATGGTTTAAAAATTTTAATGTATTTTATGTTTACCCTATCTGGTATTCTTCACTCATTACTACTCAATTGAGTTTCTATCTGCTATTTTACTTCAGTCTACAGAATTTTTTTAGCATCTTTAGGAAGCCCTCCTACTCTCTCTACTCTGCTGGGGATGAAACAGCTTTGAGTTTCTTTGATCCTGGGGAAAGCTTGTTACTTTCCAGAATTTCACTTTTCATTTAGGGTCTTACTGTTCTCTATTCACTGGAGGTGAGTCTAAATGACAACTTTAGAAATTTCCCTTTAAGTGTTCTTGGTTAGGGTTGAAGGACCATATCTGGCAAATTTCTTCATTGAGAATAGAAGTCTGAGATTCCTCTTTTAAGGTAAAGTGTTTAGATCCCCTTCATCTAGCTCACAAATGAATATTTCTGAGGAGCACCCCAAAACTCCCTTCAGTATTCTACCTATGTAAAAGTATTACTATTTTCTCTCAATAAAATGTAGTATAAAATTTACTTAATACGGCTCGAATATCCCATTTTATATGCTTCTTCTGTTACACCTTTACATCTCTGTTTTGATGGTTGTTAGCTCTGAGATATTTGTTTTTCTACTTAATCTCCAGATCCAAAACGGGATGGCCTATTCATTTTAAGTGGTTGATTTGTACTTCTGTGTCTTTTGTTTCTCTCCTTGTCTCCCCATCCTCCCTCTTATCCTAGAAAAACCTGTTCCTTCTTCATTCACTGTCTTTTCTTCTCCCCACTTGAAAGCATACTAAGAAAAACACCTTCTTCCATCTTCCCTCCAAAACCCAGAGTAATCTCTTGGACAGAATAAAAAGGATGCTTATACCTAATTATTCAACACTTTCAGGTTTGAATTAAGAAAGTACATTTCAGGAAAGCCTACTGCCTCTGGGAGGTTGATGTTCATTTTGATTGGTTAGTGCCTGTGCAATGCTGGTATTAAATATTTTATAAATTGCCACCCAAATATTATCAGTATGTTGCAGTGTGTCAGCCTTATAATACGTACTCCATACATATTTGTTGAACAAATTGATACTTTCTAGACTTGTTGAGAGGTTGCACACATGATCCAGCTGCCAGGGTCTATTCTATGCACTGGGGTACAGAGATAAATGAAGGTCTTTCCTTAGCCTCAGATGAGACCATACATATATATTGGACATCCACATCCTCCAACCCTTCTTTTTTGGTCTGCTTATTGTTGCGGACAGTTGCTGCATTCAAGTGTGTCCGAAGTGTATTTATCACACATCATATATTTTGCTTTCTGGTCATTGTCAATGCTCTCTGTGCCTCCCCTTGGTCACTGGGAGACAGGACTTAGTAAGTAAATACTCTTACCCTCAGGCACACAATTCTAGGCACACTTTTCACAGCTTTTTAGGGGAATTCTTGCTCAGTAGATGGAGTTCAAGTGCCTACAGTGTGACTAGCTCAATATTTATCCCTTGGGTTACTTTTCTCTCTTTTCATATTTTCTTCTTTGTAGTCCCCCATTCCTGGTTATTGAGATCATTTCCCAAAATAAATATCCTGAGTTAAGCCTTGTATCTTCTCTTTGGAAAATTCCAAGTTACAATAACTTCTGAACAAATAATTAAAGTACAGTATGATCACTGTGTTAATCAAGACCGCTGAAAGGGAAAGAGACTGGAGAAACTCTTTGCAGAAAAATAATAGACCAACGCATAAAGAAATTGTGAGAAAACATAATGCACATTGAAATTGCAAGTGGATTTCTTCAGGTCTTTTGAACTTCAAACTTATTATTTTGTTATCATCTAGGTCAATGTTGTTGAGATTGAATTCATTGCTTTTGGAGACATACCACCAACAGAATATATCAGTTTTGTAATCTTGGAAACTTACTTGACTTTTCAACTTTGATTTTCTCACCTTTAATGTGGGATTGGACTTCATATCTATTGCAGAGAATTAAGGTGAAATGAGGTGGTACATGTGAACATTTTATTACAGTTCTTATATACAATATGCATTCACTAAATCTTACCTACTATTTTTTAATGGTCCCAAGATCTCTTGTACAAAGATGGGTTATAAAATAAGGTTACAAATTCTCTTTTCATGGTTTACTTGTAGTCCGTCTTAGCCATTTTCAAGGATAAAGTGAGCAAAAATCATTCCCATTTTCTTTTCAATCAACTTAGTTCAAGAGTCCAAGAATTTAAAGAAGTGTAAAGGTACATCTAATACCTTTAATTAGTAACCACTAGTATACTTCCCTAATGTGCCAGCAAAAAGGTTGAAAGTAATCAGCTGGTAAAAAGTTAATTAACTAAATCTTTTATAGTTCAGAACAGGCTGTGCTTCAAAACACTTCATCTTGGGCAGAGAGCCTTATGCCTAAAAAGGAAATAAAGACAACACAATCCAAACTAAACTGAGAACAAGCAAACAACAAAGCCAAGAAGCAGAGTGACAAACAACCTAGCCAGCATTCCCTTTCTTCTCAAGACCTACCCACTCTTAATGTGGAGGCCAGCTCTTGGAGACCTGCTGGGACCATCCATTCCCAGAACTGGTAAATCAGTTAAAACTCTAGGCAGGTAAAACAGATGGAAGGACCAGTCAGTGCTCAGGAAAGTTGTAGGTCATGTTAGCCATTAGATAACGTTGCTCTGCTTGGTTCCAGCCTTTGTCTCTGTGTTCTTTTTCCTTCTGCATTTTTTCTTATCTTCTGACCTTTTCTGGTCCCCCTTGAAATTTTGTGTTTGTCAGGTGTCTTTTCTCTGTTATTTGTACCCTCGGAGTTTAAGTCATTGGACTGCTGTTCCTGGGGGCATTTACATGTAGGTTCTCTATGCAGGGAACTGTTGGGGTAGATTTTAGCGTGGCCACTAGTGAACTTCTCAGAACTGAGGGTACCATCTCAGGTGGGCCATTAGAGAGCATCCTAAAGTGTGTGTGACCCAGAAGAGCGAGAAAGGACAGTGAGCACCAGTGAAAAACAACCCCTATAGAGGCAGACTGACACCTGCAGTTATTGTGAATTTCAGTTAGTATCATGGCCACTAGGAGATTCATTTTAAGAAAAAGTACTTCCCTTTTCCTACCTTTTACAGTATAACACTCACAGCCTGTGCTTCTTTTTGTCAGAATTCTGCAATTACATCAAATTAGCCTTATGAGAAAAACCTTCATAGCTGCTATGACTTTATCTTGGGCTTCTTTGATTACTTATAATACCTAGTATAACACCTGTATGTCACAGGCAAGACTCACTGTGGCTGGCTGGATGCATAACTCTAGGATGTGTGGAAAGGTCCCTACTTCTTGTTTGGAAAGTGGTATCTCATTTAGATCCAGGATAAATCACTTGAAAAATATATGAATAGAAAATAAAGAACCTATTTTACTCATCTGTAAATCTTAATCTCAATTTAAAATCTTCTTT
Source organism: Chinchilla lanigera (assembly GCF_000276665.1). NCBI lineage: Eukaryota > Metazoa > Chordata > Mammalia > Rodentia > Chinchillidae > Chinchilla > Chinchilla lanigera. The sequence goes on along the minus strand of NW_004955415.1, from coordinate 22,406,880 downwards.
AACAAGAGGACAGAGACCTGGAAAAGAGTGAAGAAAAATTAAGAGGAGGGAAAGGGGGATGTGTGGAGCTCACAGAGGTTTGAAATGAAGGGTTCTGCATCCTGATAGACAGGAACACTGCAACTGGCAGAAGACCCACAACCTACTGTGGTTTGAATGTGTCCCACAATGATCATGTGTTGAAAATTTAATCTCCAGTGCAACAACATTGGAGGCTGTAGTGCAATACAGGAAGAGACTTCATAAATGGATTAAAGTCATTTTTACTGGTGGATTAGTTATTGCAAGAGTGGGTTTGTTATGAAAGTGAGTTAAATCCCTGCTTTCTTTTCTGTTTTTTTTTTTTTTTTCTCAACCTCTCTTGCTCTTTCTCCTTCTGCCACCAGGTGACACAGCAAGAAAGCCCTTACCCAGTGTCAGCATCATGTTCTCGGATTCCCTATCTTTCAGTACCATGTCCCAAGTAAACTTCAGAACCCCGGGTAGGCTCTTATGACAGCATAAATGGGCTAAGACTCACCACTTTTGCCACTGTCCCTGAGATCTATTATGATCCGTTACATAGAGTGCAGTGGCAGAATGTCACTTTCAGCTTACAGAGAGAGCCATTCACCCCAGTTTTCCTGATATATGTGTAGAAGCATAAGATCTGTGAGGCTTTGGTAGAAGTACACTCTTCTCTTGCTGATCTATGTCTGGGTTATCTCTAAAATGATGATCCTAGAGGATGAGACATTTTGATTGATCATTTGGTCCGCCGACTGATGCCATGAAAAATCTGCAATAAGGAGAATGTGCCATGCCTAAATGTACATTAGCATGACTGTTAACACTATTGGGATGCTGGCCAAGTGGGACAGACACTATATCAGACCCAGAGGTGGGGGTCCAGCCTTGACCAGGACACACTGGATGAGTCAGTTAACTCTTCTGAGCCATCAAATCCTCTCATGCCAGACAGTGGCCTCATCAGATTAGATGAGCTCATTCTCCCCTTGCTCCTCAATCAAAGCTGAGATTTACTATATCAGTTCTTTATAGATCCAAACTACACTGGGATGACAAATGAATTTCTACGTTAGCCCTCAACCTTTGGAATTAACTAGTTTTACTTTATCAAACTCGGGGCATGATCTGCAATTTTCTCACCAGCTTGATCTGCACAAATCAAATCTAGTCCACTCTAATTTATTATTTCTCTCCTGGTGGAAAAAAACTAAGTAGAGTTTATAGAAACTTAAAATACCATCAAAGTTTCACTCTTATGTAAACACAGCTATGGACCCATGATATAAATCTCTACAAGCAGATGCAGTGAAATGAATCATTAGGAAAGTTAGGAAAGCAACATAATAATAAATGGCTTGCACGGAAATAATGCTTTCACTGTGCCTGCACCAGGTGCTATGTGCTTTCCATACAGTAACTGTAATCCTCATAACAATCCCAGGAAATAGGCATTTATTTTTACAGTTCAGGAAACATTCTGTGGGTAGGCAGTCAGGCTGTATGGAGATTTAAGGACTGGCTTCCTCCTATCTTCATTGTCCTTTGAATCAGTTCCACTATTTACATCATTAGCCAGGTGGAGGATCAGAACCTGCAGCCTTCAGAGTCTCATAGACCTGGATGTGGTTTCCTGCTGTGCTTATTCTTAGCTGTGTAATTTGGGGTATATTTGTACATCTCCTGGAACTTTAGTTCTCTTCTCTATCCACTGGGTAGAGTTGCAATAGGGGCTGAATGAACAGGTGGATACAAAGAAGGTTACTCAATCTTTCTCCCCCATTTCCTTTCTATCCCTTATTTTTCTTTTTACTAAGCATGCACTGTTATTTTTTTGTGCTTGCCTAGAAGAAAAGTGGTATCCGCTTCTCGTCCGTCAGTCTCTTACATAATTTGTTCTGTTTGACTGAAAAGTATTTCCTGTTTGGATTCACCAATTGCTTAGGCTAGGATGCCCCAGCCTCGAATCTTTGCAGCATAGCCCACAATCAATCCATCCCCCTCTACTGAGTACTCTATTTTCCCCTGCTCAGTCTCCAAGTCTTGTGCACATGTGAGAGTAGTTGTATAACAGCAGCACAAACTTAGAAGAGGTTACTGGATTCTAGTTATAAACAAAGCAACTTAGAGTTGTATAATGAGATTGTAAGGAGCAGAGCCACAGCTATTTTAAGGGTGACCCAAAGTGACAAAAGACCAGAAATTCAGGGAGGCAGATGCTTCATCAACTCTGCCTTTGAATGGCTTTTTTCCCCTGTGATATATTGCTCCCTTTCAAGGTATTTTGAGCTTCTAATTTCTGAGTTTTCATTTTTAAGGCATTCACAGAATGTTGTAACTGGGTGACTGATGGACTCCTCTGAAACTATAATAACCCAAAGGGGCCATCTAAAATCTCTGGATGGAATATGCATTCATGCACTTTTAAAAAATGTGTATTATATACATTAGAGACTTAGATGGCTCATTAAGAAGGGTTTGGTTGAGTATGTAATTCAGGATTTAATGTGCTGTCCACTGAACAAGCTTTTACTAAAGCTGTTTTATTTTACTTTATTTTTCACAGTAGCATCTAAAGCTAAAGCATTTACACAAAATGACTGAGTAACCACTTGTGTAGTTTCGCTTTTGAAATCTAAACCTTTTTCAAGTTGTATGAAAGCTACATGAACCTAAAACCCATATGTATTCCTTGAAACTTAACATAACCTTAGCAAAACCCTTCTCCCTCCCTCTTTCTTTCCTTCTTTCTTTCTTCTTTCTTTCTTTCTTTCTTTCTTTCTTTCTTTCTTTCTTTCTTTCTTTCTTTCTTTCTTTCTTTCTTTCTTTCTTCCTTCCTTCCTTCCTTTCTTTCTTTCTTTCTTTCTTTCTTTCTTTCTTCCTTCCTTCCTTCCTTCCTTTCTTTCTTTCTTTCTTTCTTTCTTTCTTTCTTTCTTTCTTTCTTTCTTTCTTTCTTTCTTCCTTTCTTTCTTTCTAAATTTGCAGCTGGCTGAGAATGAGTTGTTTGACTTTCTGTCTCTGGTGGATTGTCTCTGCTTGAGTCCTTGCAATTAAGACTCTTGGGATTCCTCTTAGAAAATAAGCTTAAACTGGATTAAGCTATACAAATACTTATTAATATTTTATTCTTTGGTGTATTAATTATACTTTATTATTTTCCAGCTTTAAAAACATGTAGAACAGTGGTGAGTAGCATTTTGAGGAAAACCGTGTCATAACGAATGTTTTGGGAACTGGATAGCTAAGCTATGAGAGAAGTAATCAGGTGAACAGAAACAAAACTTGATTTTCTGCACCTTGTAGAGATTTCAAGTTCCTGATTTTTCTGTCATCCTTGCTCACCCCACCTCTATTTACTTTTCTTCTGCCTACATTTATAGACATAAAACATATTTCTCACTTTGATGATGTCCCAATTGACCACATAAAAATATCCAAGTTTCTGGTGGGTCCCTACTGAACATCCATGAACATTCATTGTTCTGGATCTTGGGGAGTTTCAGAGAGAAACACATTTAGTTTTCACCTGGAGAGGAGAAATATCTCCTCTTATAGTGGAATAAATGGGACACATTTCAAGGGATACTGAGAGTCATAAGCTCTTACCCTCTGCCTCCTGGGTTTTCTTTGGGTTGACAGTCATGAGAGAAGATGCAAGGAAAGGTATTTGTAAAATCAGTCTTTAAGAATCAATATAAAGAGCTTTCAAATGATTCAATATTCTTAACAATGAATGGAACATAGGAAAACGTTTCATTTGGGGTATCAATAGTAGTCTCAAAATTTCCTTGTTCAGGTGTCCTTGAAACTGAAAAAATGTTTAAGTTGTTTTAAAAGTCTGTTAATGTTTAGGTAAAGCATTATGTTGTGGGTGCAAAAAAGGACCACAAAGGACAATTTATTCAAAATCTGTTATGTGTCAACCAACCTAATCACTTAGTAGGTATTTTACATGCATTGGTTGTTTTGTGCTCCATTAGCCAGAAAAGTGATCATTATTACTTTTACTTGTAGATGAAATAATTGAGTCTCACAGTTAGAAACTTACCCATGGTATCCTGCTGGATTAGTAGTTCTTTCTAGGTTTTGCAACTAAATAGCTCTGCTACCTGTTCCAACTGACATATTGTTTCTGTGCCTCACATTTCTTCTTTTTTAAAGTGAAAAAGTTAGACCAGAGCTACAGAATGTTCTGTAATGAAGGTTCTGGATTCTAATATTACAAATATTTTCTGTAGATTCTGTGATCTCTTCCAAGAGGGAAAAGTAGAGGACGCTCAGCATTCCACAGAGCATCTGCCTAAACAGGCTGCCAATGGTTCCCGGCACATGAGCGGACTGAAACCATCTGGAGCTCCCTTTGTTAAGATATGGGGGCGCTGCAGCAGAGGGCGGTTATCCTGATCTGAATGGAAAAAACTGAGGGCTCAGATTCTGATCTTTTGAAAAATGATGAGTTAAAGAATCGTAAAATACTTTGAAAGGAAAACACGAGTGTGAGATGTACGGTCAGCCACTGAAAGAAACTTTTGGTCACTTCTTGGAGGACTCTGGCTCCCTTTCCAATTTGTACAGGGTGCCACATCTTCCTCCATTAGAACTCTAATGAAGTCGCTTAGCCTTGCTGGCCTGATCTCTGCCTTATTTCTTAGTCCTATCGGACCTTCTCTCTAAATCTTCCTTTTTTACCTCAGGCTCATTAATTTTTTATAAACCCCTCCTATAAATCCTGCGATTCTATTGCTGTTTTTAAGAGCTACACACTGGGGGATGTGCTCTGGATGGAAAGCCATGCTATGTTATATTGCCTGAGGCATAGAAGCAACATCATCTGATAGAGCCCACTCCCGGAACTCTGGGTCCTGGTGTCATGAACAAACGCCACTGTTTGGAGCCTGGAATAAGTTCTTTTAAAGACTATTTTCTGCCAACACTCTACCTTTGGTTTCTGATATGCTCCACTTATAATCTTCACAATAAATCCTGAGCTCAGCTTTAGCTTTTTTTCTTGCCCAATCATTAATACATTGTTAAATAGCTCTGTCCCTTGTGTAACTAATCTCTCTCTCTCTCCTTTTTTTCAAGCTTATGGGAGCATTATCTTTTAAATTCAAAAAGCAATGCAATAAGAGATTAATTCATTTATGATTTTACTAATTTCTGGGCCAGGTGCTTCTGTCTTTTATAATGGACTGGTGGTGCTGAGAAGTTTTCAATGTTCAAAAAAAATTCTATGATCTCAACTGAAAAGCACACTTTGAAGTCTTATTCCACACTGGATGCAGTGTTGGTCACTGCATAGAATGTGGAGTTGAATAAAACCTTGCTTATCACCTGAAGAAATTTACATTCTTGTAGATAAATCCACTAAATTGTAGCTATGAAAAACACATTGCTGTTGTGTGTGGCTGGAGTTCAGAGTTAAAGGGACTGCAGGTGTTGGAGGTATGTGAACAGGAGGTCATTGCCACTTCCTCACTTAGAATGTAGTTGCCTGTAGGTATGTGATGGTTCATCATTACTTGGGGATCTGAAAGTGTATCCAGTGTATTCTTGCTGTTATTACCACCCAGGAGGAATTCGTATGCTATCACATGCTAAATCTTGCCCTCAAGCTTCAGCATGCAATATTCCCATGACTTTGCAAAGATTTAAAAGAATTAATAGCCTTACGGAATTAAGATTACCTTTTTGTTTACATGTTATTTGATTTCTCTGTAATACTTGGCATGATTAGCATGGTTGTCTTGGAATAGCCTTGTTATTATCTTGCCTGCAGATACAGCCCTTTCCTGTCTGTCCCCTTCCCTATGTGCTGCCTTTTCTCTGTCTGCATGGGAAATTTTCTTTCTTTGATTCAACCTTAGTTCTGAGAATTTTAAAGAGTAAGAAATTGGCCAGTATACTTGCTCTCTCTTTTCTTAAATAATTTAATCCATTTCCATAATTTTTAATACCATCTTATAAAGATGGCTCCTAATTCACTCACTCTAAGTTGAGTCTTTGGGTCTTACTGTTACTTATCTGAGTGCCTATTTCATATTTTCCTTCAGATTTCTCCTAGGCTTTGGAGACATAATCACCTAAAGTGGAGTGTTAGATTTCTACCACCCTGCTCTGATTATTGTTGATCTCAGTAATAGTTCTAACAACCAACTGCCTAGTTGCTCAAACCAGAAGTCTAGGTTCCCACTTACAATTCATCACTTCCCAGTACATGTCTGTTGGGCATCTTGGTGGATCTCTCTAGCAAATGTGTTGAGTCCAGTCATTGCTTGTCATCTCCATCAGTAGAGCATTGGTTGTGGTCACAGAAGCCTACACTTGAATCCACAAGCTTACTTCCTGCTGGAACTCAAATCCAAATTCCACATGGTTACAATGGTCCTAGTCTGCAAACATCACAGAAACGAGAGGGCAGAGAAGCCAAACAAGGGACTAACCCGGTAGGTGAAAAGCACTGAAAGTCTAGCCTACAGATGCAACCTCTGAGTCATTTTTATTTGTTTTGAGTATTTAAAAACTGGACCAAGTAACTTGTCTGCATTGATCCATTTCCTCTTTCTTGGATACTACAGATGTCATCAGCTATTCAGATATTTGCATTAGACTAAGTGACCATGATCCCACATCTTTTCTTCTCACAGGCTTCCTACTTTCATCCTCTCCTCTAGAGATCATCTGTTTGTCAGTGTCCTTCTCTTTGCAGAGCTCAGAATTGAGCCCATTCTTTACCTGTGGCTGGCCTAGTACAGATTCTCTCAATGATGCTCTCCAAACTCGTCATGTCATGTCTCTGTTCACATCACCAAATATGGTTATATCCACATGGAAGCAATGTTCATGATAAAGAAATGATGCTTTTAGACTATTCCTAGCAAAGAGGTAAGAATTATTTGTTTTTTATGTTTTTGTTTGGACAATTTATGTTTTTTTAAAAAATTATGTCTGACTTTGCTCCTCCTTTTTTATTTTAAAAATTAAAAAACTGACAAACAACAATGTAGACAAAATCAAAACAATACAAAAACAACAAAAATGATGTATGACCTCAAGACAAGATAATAGAAATTTACAGTGGTTGCAAAATCACATACTGTTATCTTCAATGAAGTTGCTCAATCCATTAGACATACGAATGTAAGATTGATATAAGGATAGCTGGAATAGGTGTATTGCTGATGTCTGTAGTTTACTGAGAGAAACAGTCAATGCTCCTCTTACATATTCTGAAAACCACCCTCTGTCTTCTGTCTGTATTTTGTGTGTTTTTCAGTCAGAGTCATTTCAAGTTTGGGGACAATGAGGAAGGTTTGCCTTAAACATAATTGATTATTTATCATTAATTCACTCCATAAACATTTGGTGAGCACCATCCACATCCAGGTATTGTCCTAGGGACCTGGGAAATGTCAGTAAAAATGATAGGTAGAAGATCTGTTCCCCACTCATCATTATTTTGAGAGTCACTCTGTGGATGCCAGGAACCAATGACTGGGCGCTTGTTTTCATTGCAGTAATGATGTCAAAGTCGCTGATTCAAATAGAAGGTGTTTCAAGGTGGCAGATTCCATAACAGAAGATGAAAATTTCCAGTTTTTGTGTCTTACAAGTGGTCTTCTCTTTCATGTAAATCTCACCATTACTTGGTGAGAAAGAGGTGTTAGCCCAACTCAGATATGCAAATTAAATGATAATCTTCCCTACACTAAGCTGGATAATTTAAAAATTAATATACTATGCAGACAGCAGTCCTGAGGGTTACAGAGGCTGACTGGTAGGTTATAGGTATCTGAATCTGCCAAGCAGAATAAGAAATAGATACAGCTAAATTACAGGCCTATTAAAAATAAATTAGTGGTGTCAAAAAAGCAAATTAAGATGCAGATAATCAATCTAATTTCAGGGTCTCTGGTGAGTGTTAATGCTTAAGTCTTCTCATGTCTGATGAAGGTATCTATTAATTAAAATATTTATATAAAAATGAGCCTGTACAAGGTCTTTATTTCAAGAGGACAAATTTCAGTTGATTTTCCTCTCAGAAGATGTCCCTGGTTTGCAGCAAAAGGGAAGGTCTTCTTTCCTCCAGTCTAAACTGAAGCCGTTGTCCTGAAACATCTTTGCCAAGTGAGAGAGTGCTTACCTCACTTTCCTCGATTTCCATTGTCCTGTATTTTTCCTTCTGGCTCCTGTGACCAATTCTCCCATCATCCTTTCTGTCACTGCCATCTGCTCCATGAATATTCTCAAGGAGGGGTTGTAGTTGAGCACAGGTCTGGGTTCATAACTGATTTTGGAGGGAGCAGGTCATGCGTGAACTAGCAGGAGCGAAGGTGCACGCAGAGAAGTGAGGGGGCTGAGCAGGATGCGTAGTCACTGACTGATTCTATTGGAAGGAAGTCTGGAAGGATTTGAAGTCCTCTTCATGTTCGGTGCTGTGACTTGGTTAGCTTTGGGATTGGCAGCATGTACTTGCTTGTCTCAGTGGGTCATGAAAGTGTGGCATGGGGACTATGTCTGGGTCATCACTCCTTCCACTTTGGTGTTGTTTCCCTGCTCTGCTTTCCCCCTGCAGTGAACTAATCATCTTTGTTCCCTCTTTTGCCATGATGTCTCTGCCTTGGAGCCATCCAATCGTGCACTGAAAGCATGAGAAAATCAAACTTCTCCTCTTGTAAGTAGTGGGTGTTGGCTATTGTGTCTCAATGAAAAGAAAGCTAATACAGGTGTGAAACTTCTGGATCTGATGGGCCATAATTATATCTCTGGCAATCTGGCATCACTCTGCTTCTTTCTTATCAATATTTTGGATAAGAGCATTATAAAATGGGTGCTAGAAGCATAGGACAAAACAAAGTTTAGCTTTTCATATCCATTTCTTTTACCTAACTTTTGACCAGGGGGTCAAAGAATAACTCAGCAAGTAGGCCACAGGGAGCTATGCTGTGTGAAGGCCTATCTGGAGTTAAAAGCACTCACAATTTTGCAGCTTTGGAATCATGGAGCAAAGGAGGCCAACCCTGCTGCTGCTGTATCTCCCTGCCCTACTTTGTAGCAGAAATGAGATTGAGTCAGAGGCTGAAATCAAAGCAGATCTTCCCTGCTGGTCACACATCTTGCTTGAGTCTAGCTCTTGCTAATAATATTAGGAAGAATGGTGGAAGGTAACATGTAGATTTTTTAGTCCTTTAAACTCATTTTTTTTCCTAAAATTTAAAAAGTCATACAATACACCAGAAACAGCAGAAAAGAAAACTTTAATAAAAAGGCAGATATTAAGTGACAAGTTAGCCTTGCCCTATTATCTGTGTCCTGGTTTGATTTCCACAGAGGAAGGGGATTTGCATAGTAGACAGAAAAAGAAATAAATAAGGGAAGTAATATGTCACCCTGACGAAACATTGAGCATCTGTAGTTCACAGGGATCAGTGTCAGAGAACACAATCAAAGTGGTGAAGGTGTTCGTATTCTTTCAAGGAACAAAGGACTGTCATGGGGACAGGACAGAGACTGGGTCTGAGAGGGCTCTGATCTTACTGTGGAGCTCACTGTGTTTCCAGTCATTCTGCACAGTGATGTTACTATTTCTGTCAGTTGACCCTGGGGTGGGGAAGAGCTGAGCACACCATCCCAGCACCTCCATCTGCATCCCTGCCCAGGGGTACAGGCATCGGGCTTCCCTAGTCTGTGAGTGTGACACCTGAAAATCATCAATTTAGCACTTTATATTTTACACGGTCTATGTAACAATAATCAACAAAGCAATGGTGATTTGTTGAAAACCTATTGTGCTTCAGACAAATATATATAGTATTCAATATAAAATATGTATCTTTACCCGTTATGTTCCAAGAAATATAAATTATATATATATTCCATTGCAGAATTAGGGGTCCCTATGATGTGCCTTAAAGGATTTTGTATTTCTTCTCTCATCTTAACATTTGTCATATTGTATTTTAATTCTATCTCTGTTTCCCTGTCTACATACATATTTTCTGTTTTATAGCCATCTGATATACTTCTGCTATGTTTTCCTTCTTCTATCATCACTATTTGCTATAACAGGCTTATAAGGATTTCATTCTCCCTCTCTCTCATTCTCTTTCACTCTCATTCTCTTTCTCTGTCTCTCTCTCCCTGTGTTGGCTTAACTAATGTAGCACTCAGCTGAGTCAGGGTGGTTTTGGGTATGGAAGCTCCTCCTGAGGATTGTTGCTAACAGCATAAAAGGAGACCTGGAGAGGAAGATGGCATTCTGTTGCTGGAGAAGCTTGTTGGGCTGGTTTTCCTCATATGAACTCAGCTGTTATCATCAGAGGAGCTCAGATTCTGGCTGTCACTGAGGATGGCTGCAGGTCCCTTTGGGGCAGTTCTGGTCCTTACCTTGAGCTTTGCTTCCTGGCTCCAGTGAAGAACCCTCAGCCTGCTGGCATGGATCCTTCATCCCTCTGGCATAAACTTTCTACCTTCCACCACTGATCTTTGGACCTTCCCAGCACGGATCCATGATAGAGACTTGCATGAGACATTGTTGTGGGCTCCAGGCCTCCAGCTGAACTCATGCAGGACATTGCCATGGAATCCAGGCCCTCAGCAGGAGTTTTGGGTCTCCAGTGTGTGGACAGATTTCTTGCATTTTACTGTTTGGATGAATATTATAAAATAATTATATAAATTGTGTCCTGTATTAAATCTATTCCCTTGCAAGTCCTGACTTCACTCCCTCTGTCTCTCTCAGTACTGACTTTACTTGGGGAAATGGCTTGTTCCTGGCAAGTGCCAGCCATGTGTTCTGTCTGCAGATCTCAGGTTGCCCTGCCCACTGTATTTTCTTGGATGTCCTCTGAAGGGTGAGCCAGTGCAAAAGAACAGTATGAATAAAATAACTCCATGAAGCTGCATTGTAGAGACCACAGTATTATTTTTATGCTTGTGCCATTTTTGTGCCTTTCTATATGTGTGTATATAAAAGTAATGCAACACTTTGTGATGACTCTCAGATGTAAAGATATCTGCCCAGATATTGGCAGGTGATTTAAAAGACTACAACTTTTCTTACCCTGCAATTTCACAGAGGGCTTCTGCAGCTTTAGATCTAGAAAGAAATAACATTATAATCATCCTGAGCTGTTGTTTAAACTGAAGAAATGACCCAGCTTCTGTTTTCTGCATTGTAAGGCATTTTGCTTTCCCAGTAAGTGGGGTGGTTTATGGCAGACAACACTCTGTCCTTACATCCTGCTCCTGGCTATTGTGACAATTTCACGTATCTTGACAGCTCTGTTGTTGGGACCACCATGTGCCCTCCAGTCATCTGATGATCCCTAAGGAGAGTTAACCAAGCTGAGAAGAACAATGACCTCCCCGCCGCATACATTCTTTGCCCTGTGCCTGTCCTAGGAAACTGCCCTTGACTAATGATGTGCCCCACCCGAAGCACCTGTGCCCTAGAGTTTCCCATGGAATAGGCAAGGAAGAAGCCTTGGCAGGAGATCATTGGCTGCAATAAGAGAGGCTGGGGCCATAACTTTAGCCACAGCATGATGGCTGCTCCCACAGCTGCAGGTTTTACCAGCATTTGGCAGTGCTTCTAAACCTCGGCGTCTTGGTATCTGGCTTCCTCCTGCTGCTACTCTGAATGATTCACTGACTCCCCTGGTTCCCTTAAGCCTGGCCCCACCTCTGTGGTAGTCCTTTCATGAAATAGCCTCCATCTGTGACTACTGTGTGTAGCCATCTGTATCCTATCAGAACCCTGGGTGACAGAGTCACCATATTCCTTAGGAAGTTGGCTAAACTGTGGCTTCCAATGGCAGGAAACTCCTGGAAGCTTCTAAAACAGGAGCAGGACTCTGGTCTGGAAGAATCCCTAGCTAGGACTTCTGAAGACTTCACAACTGGATTTATACACACACACACACATGCACACACACAGTCACATGCACACACTTTAGTGAATCCTGGTGCATTTTAAGCAGTAAGAAAAGATTAACTGGTAGGAGTATAGTTATGATCTTGCCTATTGGAATCAAAGAGATGCTGGTTCAAATCAGTTGTGTTAGTAGGTACTTTCCCTGGATTAATTTCTTATCAAAAGAATGAGGGTAATTACTGCATTTATTAATGTAGGATTCTTATAAGGAGCAGAGGGGATGACTGTGAAATCTCATAGGGCCAAGAATATCTGATACAAAGAACATTTCCCTGCATTAGTACGATCTTACTGTGTGAGCGCATGTGCACATATCCAGGCATGCATGCACTGGCACACAGATACACACAGACACACACACACACACACACACACACACACACACATACACACACAGATTTAGTGTTTTCTTTTTGAACTTGCCTTGGCATTATCTTTAGCTGGGAGAATTTTTGTAACAGGCGCTGCAGCCTGATGAGGAGCTGTGGTCCTTCTGTAATGTGTCATCTGGGCTAAGCTGAACTACATCTTTCAGAATTCCCTGTCCTGTATGGTGATATAGGGATAATGTGCCGTAAGAGAGATTCTGCAGAACCATTTAGTAGTTTGCACAAGCTGTCACTAATCTGTTCACTCCCCTTATTATGGTTTATATGTTGATGCCCCCCCCAAAGCCTCATTCATTCACAGGTGGGGGCTTGGGGAGGTGATTGGATCAGGGCATTTTGTCCATTTATGTTTATAACTAAATGTGAAGTCAGGAAGTGAAGCCTGGTGGGAGGAGGTAGGTTACTGGGGTGTGGGCTGGAAGACTTTACCTCCTTTCTTCCTCCCTTGACCTCTCTCTGCTTCCTGCCTGCATGCCATGAACTGTTCCTTCCATTCTCATGCTACCCTGTGTTGGAGCCAGTCAATTACAAACTGAAACCTCTACAAATTGTGAGGCAAAATGAACTGCTCCTGTTGTAAGTTTCAGGTGTTGGGTATTTTGTCCCAGCAATAAGAAAAATAGCTAAGACACCTCTCATCAGTGTGAAGCAATCATCAAACCTGAAACTGTCCCATCCACCTTACAACGTCCTGTTGCATCTCCTCAGACTCAAGGTGAGGTGCATTTGTTTAGCTTCAAGGTAAGGGTCTTTGGCTTCTGCAGTCCACCACACCACTACAGTCAGAGACAATGAGCACTGATGAAGGTTTCAGCCCATTCTTCAGGCCCAAATCCTCCTTTCACAGAAATGGACTCATTGGAGTCATCACAGTGGTTATTCCACCCTTGCAATGGATGGCTAGGGTCCTTTATTCCTTCTCCTTCCTATTGAGGAGGAGCAAAATCTAATAATCTATATTAGGAATTTGATGTAGTAATTCTTCAGAAGTATTTGCATTTGAAAGGATACTGCTTAACAAGATGAAAGCCTATTTAATAATGTAATCACAGGATTTCATAGATATTTAATGATGCAACAGCAGGAGTCAATAGTTGTGCTCTATTAAGTTGACAAGGCTTATTATGGTCTCTCAGGTCCAACCCTGTGATCAATGATTATGCCACCAATTCTTCTGCTTGCCTTGTAGGGAAAATAAGGCAGGAGCAGAGATCTGGTTGCATAAAAATAGGCCACCATGAGCACCGAGGACAGAAACATTTACTTGGCCATACAAAATCTAAAATACCATGATCTCATAAAGCCTCTGGGAAGTCGTTCTTCTTCCAGAGGAAAAAGGAGCTGGCTTGTTATAGTTTTAGGAGTAGGAGATGCTAGTGGAAATAAAGTGTGCAGATACCAACTATTCCAGAAACTACAGCTGCATGTCAGGGCATAGTGCTCACTGATGCATGCTTACACATTTAGGGAAATATCTTTGGAGAAGAATGACATGTATGAATGAGTCTCAGTGACGTTAAACTCCCAGTGGACAACACTATGGCTAGTAGAAGGCTAATTTATTTGATCCAAATGAGGATAGATAGTGTTAAATCAATCCCATGGCAGCTAGCATAGTGCCTTAATCACACATAATGTGCAGTGAAGATTTATGGGCTAGTGATCATAGTGGATAGGGTGTGTGGAGTAGAAAGAGTACAACTAGAAAACAAAAATGTCCCGAGTTCTATTCGTAGCACAGCTTCTAATCAGCTGGGTGACCTTAGATCATTTTCTCAGGCTCTCTTTCTTCAGATACTCTTCTCTAAAATGATGAGCTAGTTAGCATTTAGGGTCCTTTCCAGTTTGATAGCAATAAAAGAGTTTGTTCTATGCTTGAGTATTTTCAAATGAAAGTTGACAGTGACATTACTCTTCAGAAAATGTCACAGTCTTGTTTTGGGTACATCTACCCTCTAGTCAATGACTACTTGGTCACAATCTCTTTCCATGTCCATGCCAGAGTCTCATCTCACCATAATCCACCATCTATAACACTTATCCATTGTTGATTTGCTGAGGAAACCATTTCTATGCTTTTGATATTGCTTCTGCTATTGGTTTCTGGGTAACAGATGATAAATTAATTCCTTTAGGTTACTTTAGGAACTATATGTCTATTCAAACAACAGCAGGAATAGATACAAATAGCATGGAGTTTGGTGGAAACCTTAAGATACTTTTAGAGGACCTGTTCATAAATATTAAGTTTCCTGACAGTTTGATGTTTGTGTTTACACCTTTTTGGTGTGGGGAGAGGTTTAACTATGCTGCCTAGGCTGGCTTCAGACTCATGGGTTGGAGTGATCTTCATGCTTAGCATTCTAAGTTGCTGGGTTTGCAGGCACATATCACCATTCCAGTGTTTAGTCATTTTATCTCAATATTTTTGGTCTTTGCATCTTATTAATTTAAAATTTAATTTTAGATAAAGTGGTCTATAATTATATATTTCCTCTCATTTCATGTTATCATGCTGTAACCAAATAGTTCAATGATATTAACATTTCACTTGTAGAATACTCTTCTCTGTTTACTAGCAAAAAAATATTTTGTTTTAAATTTGATATGGTGATGACTGTAGAGAAATGTCAACATTCAGGTGTTTTTTCCCTTTCAGAAAAGAAATGCTCAGTTGTTAGCTCTTTGTGGAATTTTCCCCAACTATTTGGCTTGTGACAGATATATGAGACATTTGACAATAGTGGTTCTTTAACAGCTCATCTTAGAGGTGATAAATAAAACTAGTGGACATGAAATTCACCACTTTCATGTGCATTTGGAGGTTAATGGGGGACATCAAACACAGGATGTCAGTGTCTCTAGTGTTTGACAAGACCCTGCACCTGTGTGTCCATGACCAAGAGAATAAATCTGTCAGTTATTTTTTTTTTTAATCACATACTGTCCACTTTTCTGAACAGTCCCGCCCCTTACAGAAAATCAACAAAGTGGGTCGCAAAAGCTGTGAAAACTAGCATAAATCCACAGGCCAAGGCCAAGGCTAAGTCAAGGCTTAGGTAACCACGAAAGAAGGGAAAATTAGGGGTGTGTTATATCTAAGAAGGTGATTTGCAGTCAACTAGGGGTTTTCTTTAGGTTAGATACACTTGTCAGGTGAAACAATGATAAAGCTCTGTGCATTCTTTCACGTTAGGAACTTGTTGGCATGCATTGCCTTAGTTGCACTTCACAGTGGTCCAGGTAAAAACCATGGAATAAGAGGTATGAAGATGATGAGTAGCTTTCCCTGGCCTTACTTGGTGGTCTCCTGAAAAGACAGGTGCAGAGCTTCAACTCCATTTTCCTCCATCTTGTACTCCATGCTTTGCCATCTCTAAAAGGCTACACAAGGTCTAAGAACTGGAGAGAGTTCACTGATGGATGGATTAGAGCCTATGTGGGGCTGGAATGAGATGACCATATATGTAGAAAAAATGCCATTACTACAAGAGTCAGTTTGGCATATTTAGGATCTAGAAGTATCAGTTGTAGGTGGTCTATGAACCCCATCTTTCCCAGCAAGACTGAGCATCCTTCTGTCTTCTCTTCTTAGAAAATGACACAGACTACAATCTGGGGGTCATCTTAGATTCCTTAATCTCCCTCACCCAAGATTTGAAATTGCCTACACCAATATCAGATACTCACTTATCAGCCTTCAATTCTCTGTCTCCCTGACTCTACCCTATATTTATCCTGCATTTATCCCTTGTCCTATATTTATCCAGTAGCTTCTATCTTTATTTTAAGGACTATTGTAGCTACAAAGGTGGTTTTGAATTCAAATCTAATCATATTCCTCCCTAAGACCACGTTTTTATTGGTCAACAAAGCCAAAATTCTCATAATTCCTAAGATCTATATTTTGCTGTAAGCAATAGTTATAGCTCATATCCATTCACCCACTGATGGGCATTTAGGCTATTCTCAAAATATGGCTATTAAAAATTGTGCTGCTATCAACATGGGTGCACATATATCACTGTGGTATGATGTTTTAATTCTTTTGGGAAGATACCTAGAAGGGAAACAGCTGAATCAAATGGGACCTCTAATCCTAGTTTACTGAGGAATCTCCACACTGATTTCCACAGTGGTTGTACCAGTCTATACTCTCACCAACAGTGGAGAAGCATTCCTTTTTTCCCACAGCCCCACCAGCGTTTGTTATTGCTTGATTTCTTGATAGTCATTCTTTCTGGAATGAGATAGATTCTATGTTGTTTTAATTTGCATTTCGTGAATGACCAGTAATTTTTTTTTCTTTTTATTGTTACATTTTAGACATACATAATGATAACATTCACCATAGGGAATTTGTATCTGTACATGATATATCTTGCCTTTTGTTTTTTCCCATCCTCTCCCCTCCCATCAATCTCTCCTTTCCTCCTTATTTATAAAAGACTTGTTTTCACTTTTCCTTCTATTCATTTTTGTTCCTTCCTTTCTTTCCTCCTCCCCTCTCCCTTGTTCCCCTTCTCATTTGAACATTGTTTTTAAATCTTTTTGAGACAGGATCTCGCTATGCAGTTCAGGATGACCCTGAGCTCCCTTTGTACCTCAGTCTCGAATTCACAACAATTCTTCTGCTTCAGCCACCTGAGTTCTGGGATTACAGGCATGTGTCATCATGCCTGGTTCTCATTTGAACATTTCTGAACATCTTTTCATATATTTGTTTGCTGGTTTTACTTATTCATCTGAGAAATGCTTACACATTTCAAATGCCCATTTTGGGATTGGGTCTTTAAATTTGAGGAGGGTCTGTTTTTTTTAGTTCTTTATATATTTTAGATATTAGTCCTTTGTCTCAGAAATAGCTGGTAAAACCTTTTTTCCTATACAATAAAGTACCCTTCTGCCGTAAAAATGATAAACTTGAAATATTTTTAGGTAAATGGATGCATCTTGAGTCTATACTTTTAAGTAAAATAAATCAGACACATATACATAAATGTTGCATTGTTTCGCTTGTGTGAGAAACCAAATGCATGAATAAGGACCAAGTGGATGCTAGATATTAGAAAATAAGAAGAAAGTGTTCAAATGAGAAGGGAAGCAGCAATGGGAAGAGGGAAGGGAAGGAAAGAAAAAGAGACAAAAAGAGAATGGAAGGAAAAAATAGAAACAAAACTTTTGTAAATGGGGAGAGGAAGAAGGGTTGAAGTGTGAGGAGGGTGATGGGGAAAATGAATTAAGATTCACTATGTACAGGTACAAATTCCCTATGATGAATGTGATCAATATGTATGACAAATAAGCACTATTAAAAATAAAGCTTTAAAAAGGAAATAGCTGTAGTTACTAAAAGGCATGACAGTCTCACTTTCAACTTTCTATTTTGGAACATTTTCTCACTGCCATTGACAAACTCATGTTTATCCACCTTCCAAAAGTCCAGTGTATCCATCTGGGATGTTTTCTCTAGTCAGCTAAAGTGGTATTAGGTCTTCCTCATTTGTGCTCTTTCAGTGACTTGTAACAGAGAGCTCATTGCATTTTATTTTTTATAACTGTCTCATTTAAGTAGAATACTTATGCAAAAATGTACACAACTCAATGTCCTGTCTACTTATCCTGAATAGAACTTACCATGAAACCACTACTCAGGCCAAGAGACTGAATATAACCAGTACACAGAAACCCTCTTACTGATTCCTTCCAACCAATACAACTGTTCCTTCTCAAGGTAATCTCATCTTTATTTTTAATGGTATAGTTAGTTTTGCCTGTTCTACAGCTTCATTTATGTTGATTCATATAGTAAATACAATTTTATGTCTGCTTTTTAAACTTAATTAAATGCCTGTGAGATTTTTCTGTGTTGTGTATAGCCAACGTACACAACCATATAGCCAATGGTACTTATATACCATTCTACCATTGATGGATATTGTGTTGTTTTCTGTTTTTTATTTTGTCATATGATAGTTCTGAGGATATTTCCATTCCTTCATTTTGGTGGAAATAAATACTCATTTCTTCTTGGTACCTATTTAAGTGTCATAAAGTAGGCAAATATTTAGCTTTAACAGATATTGGCAAAAATTTTCTAAACTGTCCTTACCAATTTGCTCTCCTACAGTATTTGTAGATTTAAATTGTCTCCCTCATCATGAACAACAGGAATTGGCAGTGTTTAACTATTCTGGGAGTTGTATTGCAGTGTCTCATTGCAGTTATAATCTTTTATGTACTTTACAGATGTTTAATACTCATGTAAGTGTTTTCTCTTATGAATGTCAATTGCAATTTCTTTCTAATTTATTTTTTAGACTATATTTCTTGTTTTTGATGATTTGTAGTAATAATCAGTAAAACAACTGGGCCTGGGCACACACACACAACCTTGGTAGGGTAGCCAACTGGAAACCCAAGACCCAGGACAGATGGCTTTGGGCATGCACAGGCACACATACACCTTTGGAGGGTAGAATAATCAGTGAGACCAGCAACGTGGAAGTATCTGAAGCAGCAATGAAGAGCCAGCAGTTAGGCTCTGGAGAGCTCCATCAACAGAAGACCAGTCCCAGTCCCCACATCCAGAGGCCAAGATCAGCTCCATACCCAACACAATTATCATGGCAAACTTGGCTGGAGTGCACAGCACATATTTCTGGAATCTGACATGGACACTGTCACAGAACTGTAAACATCAGGAATATTTTACTACTTTTATTCTCCCTTGTTTGTCTGATTGGCTACCTCTTTCCTGTCTGGTTGGATGTCATCCTGTTTTATTCTGTATTTTGTTGTTATTTTGTCTTAGGGGTTTTTCTCCTCTCTTTTCTAGTTTTTTTTTTTTTTCATTTTCCTTTCTTTTCCATTCTCCTTTTCTTTCTTCTTTTTTCCACTGTTTAGGTTTTTTACCTTTCTTTTTTGTTTTCTTTCATTGATCATTTTTCTCTTTCCTCAGGTTTTGAATTTAAATTTTCAAGTGAGTAAACATTGTCTCTTCCCTTTCTGATTGCTCCTTCAAATTTTATTTCATTCTTTCCCTCCTGTGTCCTCCAGTTTCTCAAAACTCATGTCATCATCCTGTGACCTCCAACCTTGACCCTACTATATATGACATCATTCATCACTTTATCTTTCCCTTACCAGTTGTAACTCTTTCTTCCCCTGCAGAAGAATAGAAATCACTCCACTAAGGGAAAAAAATCACTGCATAGAAGTACATGGTATATGCATGATTTTGTTATATAACTCTACAGTTTGCACCCCTGGTTGGAGGTAGCAGGTTAATGGTTACCATAGTTTGTCAGTAGTTAAGGTGTACTTGAAACTATTGTTATTACTAACTGTACTACTTTATCTAGGATGTCATACATGTTATAAAGAATTTTTCTCCCCTCTATGATAGCACTGTGACAGTATGGGGTCATAATAATCACCACAGCCAACTCCCAAAGGGCTGGATGCTGAGCTAAATGGGAACTTTGCAACCTTTACAAATTGGGAAGGTAGATTCTTGAGATAGCTATAAAAAAACACCTACATCTAGAGGACATCCATGAAGAACAGACATCTCCTAGGGAAGCCACAATACTAGTGATAATGGTATCTATCACAAGAAATCAGCAAGCATCAACATAGAAAACAAAATACAGAAAAAAGGAGAAAATAAAAAATGAGAAGACACAGAATGAACCCCCAAATCCCCAGCCCACTCAAGACAAGACTAAAACACAATAAGACAGGTAATATTAGAAATCAAATACTGGAACTTTCTGAAACGATAGCAATAAAAGAAAAAAAAGTAGAAAATGTTCTAGAGAAAATAATCTCTCAGGTACAAAAAGAAATGATGCTTAAAATCAAAGATATTAAAGAGGACACAGATAAAGGAATAGATGAGCTTAGAAAAATGACAGAAACAAAAACTGCCCAACATAGGAAAGAAATGAAATCCACGAAACAGATCCAAACAGAACTCCAAGATATTAAAACCTCCATTGAAAGTATATGCAACCGATTGAATGAAAGAGGGGATACAATAACAGATTTTGAAGACAGAATTGTAGCTAGTGATCATGAAAAGAAAGATATATTAACAATAGCAAGAGATAATAAAAATGAATTCAACAGCAACAAGATGATGTAAAGAAGAACAGCACAAGATTTATTGGAGTCATTGAGAAAGCTAGAGACAGCACAAACACCATAAAAAAACTTCATAGAAATAATGGCAGAAAACTACCCAAGCATGAATACAGAATTTGATATACAAATAAATGGAGCATGTAGAACTCCAAATAGGCACAACCAAAAGAAAACTACACCAAGACATATAATAATCCAGATTCCAGAAATTCAGCCCAAGTACAAAATATTAAAAATTGTTAGACAAAAGAAACATACCACCTATAAAGAAAACCCATGAGAATCACAGCAGACTTCTCAACACAAACCTTCAAATCAAAAAGAGGTTGGAGTAAGATATTTCAAGTCTTAAAAAAATAATTCCCAACCCAGACTGATGTACTTGTTAAACTATGTTTCAAAACTAATGGAGAAATCAAATACTTCCAAGAAAAAGAACAAATTAAGAAATTCATAACCAGCAAAACAATCCTATAAACAGAACTGAAAGAGATAAAAATGACCACAATTGAAAGAACAACAATGCAAAGAAGGGATCAAGCAGGGCAAGCAATTGAACAGAGAGGAAATGTAGGGAACCAACACCAGGAAAATGACAAAGATAAGCCAATACATATCAGTTATAACTGTCAGTTATATCAGTTATATCAACTGTAAATGGCCTCAATTTATCAATCAAAAGAAACAGAGTGGTAGAATGGATCAAGGAAAAAGATTCAACAATATGCTTTATACAAGAAGCACATTTAACTAAAAAAAAAATTCATAGACTGAAAGTAAAAGGATGGAAAACAATCATCTACGCCATAGAAAATCAGAAAAAAGCAAAGATATTCTGTTTGCAGAAAATTTGAACTTCAAACCAATATTAATCAAAAGATAAAGAAGGTCACTATATATTTTTCAGGTGAAAACATCAAGAGGATGAGATAATCATAACTATGCATGAACTAAATATAGGAGCACTCAGCTATATACAACAATTATTATAGGACATTAACAACCAAATGAGCAATAACACAATTGTAATGGGAGACTTTAATACCTCATTGTCAGAAAGAGATAAATCAACTAGACGAAAAAGCAGCAAAGAAATATCAGAACTGAATTAAACCTGTGAAAAACGGACTTAGTAGATATTTTCAGAGTGTTCCACCCTACAACACCAGAATGCACATTCTTCTCAGTTACACATGGGACATTCTATAAAATAGAGCATATACTAGCTCACAGAATATGATTAAATAAATGCAAAGGAACTGCAACTATCCCATGGATATTATCTGACCACAGTCCAACGAAATTGGAAATTAATGACAAAAGAAATGCAAAAATGCCATAAACATATGGAAATTAAATAACACCCTCCTAAAGAACCAACAGGTCACAGATGAAATTAAAGAAACTGAGCAATATCTACAATTAAATGACTAAATGAGAATGCAGATACAACACACCAGTGCTTATGGGATGCAATGAAAGCAGTCCTAAGAGGATTTATAGCAGTGAATTTATAGCAGTGAATTCTCAGGAAA
Source organism: Chinchilla lanigera (assembly GCF_000276665.1). Classification (NCBI taxonomy): domain Eukaryota; kingdom Metazoa; phylum Chordata; class Mammalia; order Rodentia; family Chinchillidae; genus Chinchilla; species Chinchilla lanigera. The sequence goes on along the minus strand of NW_004955415.1, from coordinate 22,384,867 downwards.
ACAGAGCAAATGCAAATAAACAATCTAATGTTGCACCTCAAGCTTCTAGAAAAAGAAGAACAAGACAAGAGCATAACCCATACAAAAAAGGATATTATAAAGAGCAGAGCAGAGCAGAAATTAATGCAATTGAGACTAAGTAAATAATACAAATAATTAATGAATTGAAAATTTGATTTCTTCAAAGGATACAGAAAATTGATAAACCCTTAGCCAACCTTATCAAAGGAGAGAAAAGACTCAAATTCATGCATTGAGGAATGATAAAGGTGAAGTCACTACAGATTCTGTTGAAATTCGGAAGATCATCAGTGCCTACTTTGAAAATCTTTACTCTCATACAATGGAGAACACAGAAGTAATGGACAGATTCCTAGGTTTATATGAATTGCCAAAACTTAATCAATAAGATATAAAAACTCTGAATAACCTATTATCAGTTAATGAAATTGAAAATGTAATTAAAAACTTACCAACAAAGAAAAGCCTAGATTGTAATGAATTTGCAGCTGAATTCTACAAGAAATTTATTTTTTTAATTTTAAAAATAAAAGAAGGAAAACATTAACAGACAGACATCCCAGTTGCCCTTTACCCTTGAGGGTTTTCCTATCATTTCACAATGTCTATCATACCTCCTAGTTTAAATTAACTCTTTCAGGTTTTACACTAGTGAAACAATGGGGTGCTTTCACATGCAGATCTGATTTATTTCACTTGTGAGTATGATCTCTAGTTGTGACCATTTACCTATACAGGCCTTGAGTTTATTTTTCTTTATAGCTGAGTAATATTCCATTCTATAAAACTACCACAATTTTCTTACCCAATCCTCGGTGGATGGACATTTGGGTTGCTTCCACAATTTAGCAATTAAAAATTGTGCTGCTATAAACATAGGTGCACATATATTGCTTTGATATGATGTTTTTAGATCTTCTGGGAAAATACCCAGAAGGGGAATAGCTGAGTTGAATGGGACCTCTAGACCTAGTTTTCTGAGGAATCTCTGAACTTATTTCCACAGTGGTTTCACCAGTCTGCATTCCCACCAGCTGTGAAGAAGGGTTTCTATTTCTCCACAGCCTCACCAGCATTTGTGATTGGTATTTCTTAATGCTAGCCATTCTTACTGGGGTAAGGTGGAATCCCAATGTTGTTTTAATTTGCATTTCTGGAATGACTAATGATGTTGAAATTTAGAGAAGATCTAATGTCAATACTCCTCAAAATCTTTAATGGAATTAAAAGTGAAACAATACTCCCTAACACATTCCTGGAGGAAAGTATTACCATGATACCAAAACAGGGAAAGACCCAACTAAAAGAGAGAACTAATGAACATATACACAAAAGTCCTCAATAAATCACTAGCAAACAGAATGCAGAAAATCATCAAGAACATTATACATGATGACAAAGTAGGATTCATCCCAGGAATGCAAGGATTGTTCAACATACACATATAAAGAAATGTAATACACCACATCAACAAAACCAAAGGAAAAAAAATCACATGGTCATCTCAATAGATGCAGAAAAAGCTTTTGACAGTCCAACACTTATCATGATAAAAATCCTATAGGAAATCAGAACAATGGTCTTTATCTCAATCTGATAAAAGCCATCTATAACAAACCAACAGCCAACATCATACTAAATGTACAAAAACAGAAAGCTTTCACTCTAAAATCAAGAGCAAGACAAGGATGTCCATTCTCACTACTCTTACTCAATATGGTTCTGGAATCATTAGCCAGAGTAATTAGAGAAGAGAGAGAAATAAAGGGAATAAGGATAGGAAAGGTAGAAGTTAAATTATCATTATTTGTAGATGACATGTTACTCTATATAGAAAACACCAGAACGACTTATAGATTTAATAACAAAATTCAGTAGTGTAGCTGGATACAGCTAGCATTCCTGTATACAAACAAGAAACTCACTAAGACAGAAATTAGGGAAACCACACCCTTAACAATAGCATCCAAAAAATGAAATACTTAGGAATCACTCTGACAAAGGAAGTAAAAGATCTATATATTGAAAATTACAGAGCACTTAAAGAGGAGATTGAGGAGGATATCAGACAATGGAAAGACATCCTTTGATCTTGGGTAAGAAGAATGAATATAGCAAAAATGGCCACACTCCCAAAATTGTTACACAGATTTAATGTGATCTGTATTAAATGTGATCTGTATTAAATGTGATCTCTATTAAAATGTGATCTCTATTAAATGTGATCTCTATTAAATGTGATCTCTACTAAAATACCATACCTCACAAATAGCATACATCACAGAACTAGAGAAAACATTCCTAAAATTCATTTGGAACCAGAAGAGACCTAGAATAGCAAAGACCATCCTGGCCAACAAAGGCAAGACAGGAAGCATCACAATCCTTGACTTGAAATTATGCTACAAAGCTACTGTGATAGAATCAGCATGGTACTGGCAAAAAAAAAAAAAACCAGATGTGAAGATCAGTGGAACAGATTATAAGATGCAGACACACCTACAAATACAGTCAGCCAGCTTATCTTTCACCAAGGGGCCAAACATGTTAACTGGGAAAAAAGATAGCTTCTGTAATAAATGAAGCTGGAAAGACTGGTTTTCCACATGCTGAAGACTAAAACTAGACTCATGTCTATCACCATGCATTAAACTAAAGTCAAAATGGATTAAAGATCTAAATGTTAAAACAGAAACACTGAATCTACTGGAAGGGGAAGTAGGTAGAAATCTTGAAGACATAGGGGTAGGCAGAGAGTTCTTGAACAAAATCCAAACTGCATAGGCAGTACTTCAAATTATCAACAAGTAGGATATCATCTTATTAAAAAGTTTTTGCACATAAAAAGAAATCACCAACAGAGTGAAAAATCAACCCACAGGATAGAAAAATATTTTAGTCAAATATTCCTCAGAGAAAGGGCTTATATCTAGAACAAATAAAGAACTGAAATAAATCAGTCCCCCCAAATTCAAAGACTCATTCCAAAAATGGGCATCTGAGATGAATATGCACTTCTCAGATGAAGAAATACAAATGGAAAAAAATACATAAAAAATGTTCAACATTGTTTCTCATTTTAGAGATGCACGCTAAACCAATACTGAGATTCCATCTCACTGCAGAAAGAATAGTTATCATCAAGAAATCAACCAACAAATGCTGGAGGAGCTGTGAAGACAAAGAAACCCTGTTCCACTATTGGTAGGAGTGCAGACTTGTAAAACCACTTTAGAAATCAGTGTGGAGGTTCCTTAAAAAATTAGAACTAGAGGTCCCATTCCACCCAGATATTCTTCTTCTGGGTATTTTCCTAAAAGAATTAAAAGTATCATACCTCAGCAATATATGTGCACCCATATGTATCACAAAACAATTTGTCATAGCTAAACCTTGGTAACAACCGAAATGTCCATCAACTGAAGAATGGATTAAAAAAATGATATTTTTATACAGTGGAGGACTACACAAAGAAACAAAGATGAACGTGAGACTTTCATAGGTAAATTAATGCAACTTGAGACCATACTTATGAGTGAAATAAATCAGACTCACATCTGTAAACACTGAATTGTCTCCCTAGTATTAGAAGCTGAAAGAGTAAGTAAAATCGAAAATGTACATTAGATTTGGGAAATGGAAGAAACTGTTCAACAAAAAAGAGAAACTGGGATGGGGAGAGGAGAAAAGAAGGAAGGGAAAAAGAAAAATAAATGTTATATGTATATATGTATATATACAAGGTAGTTAAGATATAGTACTAATTTCTATTAGTTCATTGGAAGAAAAGGTTTGTACTTTTATCAATCAATTGTTGATCACTATTGATCAATTTTTCATACCTATATCTTGTAATCTGAACAAGTACTTTGAAGATAGCAATAAGTAATGTACTAATCATTACTACTCTCCTACTATCTTGCTTTGAAATTTTGTATCATTGTTTTTATTTTTTCTCCTTAAAATAAATAAAGGGTAATCAGTAAAGTACATATAATGGAAATATTTTTTTCACACATGGATTACCTTCTCTTATTTTTGCTTGCTTTTTTTGCCAGCAGAAGTTCTCATATTTCATGTTACTCTATTTATTTGGTGCATATGTATTTTATCGATGAAAATACTAATAAATAAATAATAGAAAATACTAATAAATAAATAATAAATAAATACTAATAAATAAATACTAATAAATACTAATAAATAAATAGAAAATAGAGTTATTTTCTTATGTAGGCTTTCTTGCTTTCCCTTTCACATTTGGATTAACGATGTATATGGAATTTCAACATTTGCACACTATATTTTCATTAGCCTTTTTTTAGGGGGGGGGCTTTTTTCCAGTACCAGCAATTGAACTCACAACCTTGCGCTTGCCAGGCAGGTGCTGTGCCGCTGAGTTAAATCCCCAGCCCTTAATTAGCCTTTTAATTGTCTATTTTCTCGGCTAGGCTTGGAAGAGCTAGGAGGAAAAAGACATCACTTGTGTTTTCCTAGTATCCAAGAGGGGAACCATCAATGTCATGTTTAGTTTTCTGCCCCTCCTAAGCAATAGAAAATTTTGTTACTTTCAGTTAAGTTTCCTCTCTTGGATTGAAAACCTGTTTTAGATGTGCTGAAAATTACATCCTAATGGGTTGTGGGATAAAACCTACCCAGAACTCCCCCTTTTATAATTAGGTGGCTGCTCTAGGTTTGGCTGTCTTCTCTGCTGTACTGGGGTAACTTCATTTCCATGGTTGCTGATGCCATTTCCAAGTTCATTGCTTGGGAATTTGCAGAGGGGGAAAAACTGTTCAGTACTGCTTTACATTATTAATTTCATATTTACTTTGCAGAAGTTATTGATTTAACTTTTCATTATACTTTAAAAAATTGGATAATGCAATTTGAGACCATACTTATTTTTCTTTTCATTATACTTTTCTTTTCATTATACTTTAAAAAAATTGGTAATAGGTTCTTACTCTTTGAAAAAAAAATATATAATGGAGAAGCCTCTCTTTTATTTCTGTCCACTTCTATCTGCTGCCCTTATTCCCTTTGGATCCTACTGCTTTGTTGATTTCATGTTGTATTAATCACTTTTGCATCACTGGGACAAAATGCCTGACAGAGACAACTTTACAAAGGAAAGACTTATTTAGACTCATGGTTTTCACCCATGGTCAATTGACTGCATGATTTAAGCCTGTGGCAAGGCAGAAATATCATGGCAGATGGGCACGGCAGAAGAAAATATTAACTTTATGACAGGCAGGAAGCAGAAAGAGGATGAGAGGGAACCTGAGAAAAGATACGCCCTTCAAAGGCAGGCCTGAGCAACTATCTCACCAACTAAGCCCTGCCTCCTAGTAGCTCATTCATCAGTGAACTCATTAATGCTTGATCCTTTTCACCCTCAAAATCCAATCACTTCCCTAGGCGTCTCTTAGTGCATTCAAGTTGGCAATCAAGATTGACCATCACACATGTGCACCCTTCCCATACAGACAAGGGGAAGCTGCATGGTGAACAAGACCAAATGACCAGAAAGTGTACAAAGCAGGCCTTCTGGAAAAGCATTTATTTGGAAAGAAAGTCGAGATATAAGAATTTAGCAGTTAGCAAGTATGTGATCCTCATTACCCACCTCTCTCTGGTGTGGCAGACAAGGATCGAGAGTTGTTCTGAGTCCATTTTGTGCTGCTGCAATAGAACACTGGACTCTGGGTAATTTACAAGGAGAAGAAATTGGCTCATAGTTCTGGAGGCTGAGATCCAATATCCAAGTGCCAGCACCTCAGAAGGAACTTCTTGTTGTGTCATCTCATGACAAAATGTAATTGGGTGTGAGAGGACAAGAGAGCAGGGAAGGGTGCTAAACTCAACTTGTCGTCAGAAACTCACTACAATAATAACTAACCTACTGCCATGATATCCACAATGATTAATCCATCTAGTCACTTCTGAAAGGTCATACCACTGAATCCTGTTGTGTTAAGAATGAAGTTGTCAATACATGAACTTCTGGGGATGCATTCAAAGCACAACAAAAGGCCATTTGTCAGGGTTAGGGGGTCAGTACCAGCCTGTGGGTGGGAGATTGTACAACTCCCCTTCCCTGGCATGATCACAGAGCTGGTGGCTGAAGCTCTGAGACAGTTGTCCATTGTTTGACTCCAGGACCTGTGCATTCTCTAGGGTTAATTGCCTGAAGCTGACAGTTTGTATGGATTCCTGTAAGAATCCATCACATTTTTCTGAGGTACTGGTCCACAGGGAATTAATAAAGTCACATTTCACTTCTCAGTCCACCCCTAATCCCAACGGTGAATGCTTTGTGTCATTATGCATTCATTCAGGAACCCATATCATTTTAACTTGTAAGACAATGAGGCCAGTCTCTAGGATTGCTATGAGAGCCATTGGAGGATGGTCATGACATGCGAGGTCCTAGAGCCATTGTAGGAAAAACATCATTAACACTGGCCTCCTCTCCTTAACACTGGCTCAGGAATTGCAGTTGCAGTACAGAGGGTAGGTTCCAGGTTTCTGAGGGCTAGACAATTGTCTGGACAATTCTTCCTGCTCCTTATAAAGAGGACATTAACCATTCCAACTCTCCACTGGTGTTGATACAGATCCATGTGGTATGTTAGTCTAGGCTGAGATGCCCGCTCCCTGGTAACTTAGTTACTTTCTTGTTGCCAAATCATAATATCTGATACCTGCAACCTAAGGGAGGAAAGCTTTATGTTGGCTCATGTTTCAGTCTGTGGTGGACAGCTGCAAAGGAGAGACAGCATGAGCAGAGAGGGATGAAGGAGGAAAGCTGCTCCTGTAATGGCACCCAGGAAACAGAGTGAAGGGAGGGGCCATAGGGCAAGGTGAACTCTTCCAGGCCACGACCCCAGTGACCTGTCTCCCTTGCCCAGATCTCACTTCCCAATGGAAAACCAACTATACCACCCCATAATCCAACCCCACCCTGCAACCCCTGTCTATGATCACATGAGATTTTAGGGGGACATCTACATATAAATGATAAAACCTGCCCAGAAGACACTTAAGTAATATTATTCTTTTAAGAGGAGCTTAGAATTCAGTTTAGTGTGCCGGATCTTTGAAGTGTGTGAAATTTTCTGGTTACTTGGCCTAGCAACTTGACAAACTCCATATTGCTGTCATCAGCATAATTACTGCCTACCTAAGAATTAGACCACACTATTCTGAGATCCATTTACCAAACATATTCTGCGGCCCTTTGCTCCCTGTTCCACAATACTTACCGGTCTCATGTTCACTGACAGGTTTAACAGGCAGAGGAACTTTGGGGCAATATCCATGACATAGGAGCCATCTGTTGTGGCATATGTGTTGCTTGGTCACTCAGTGTTTGGCAGTGTCATAGTTCTGATTTAAATCTTTATGTGAGTGGAAAGTAGGAATTGTGATGAATTAGCATTTGCATCTATGTACACAGGACTTAGCATCTCTATGTGTACTTAGGCTGAGTGAAACATTCAAATATAGTGGTGAGTCAGAAGCTTACAGGTTGGGAAGGAAGATTAAAGTGGGGGCAGCCTTCAGAATTCTCTTGAACAGATGGTAGAGTATCTGAGTCATGAGCCAAGTACGTTTCCAGAGGAGACATCTTCTGACAGCTTGTGAATAGCTGAGCTTGTGCATGTCTGAGTCAACCTGTAGAACTATAGCCAGAAGCTCAGGGAGACTCTTTAAAATTCAGCCCTTTTACTTTGAGATAAGGCAGATTCTTGTGTATTTGTAAGAAAAAACAGAGGGATCCAAAATCCAATATCCTTTACTTGGTTTTCCAAATGGTAATTTTGCAAAACTGTAATTAAGTATTAAATTCAAGGTAATAATATTGATATAGTATAGGAATAGAACGTTATCATCATCAAAGAATCCCTCATCTTGTCTTTTTGTCGGCACACCCACTTTACTGCTGTCTTTACCATTTCTTTAATCCTTGCAGTAATCATTGAGTTATCCATTTCTATAATTTTGTCAATTTGAGAATTTTACATAACTGCAATCATACAACATATAGGACTGGCATTTTACTAGGACTGGCATTTTTCATTTAGCATAATTCTCTGGAGATTCATTTAGGTTGTTGTGTACATAAATAGTTTGCTCTCTTTTATTCAAGAGTAGTAATCACTATGCAAATGTATTATAGCTTGCATAGCCGTTCACTCACTGGAGGACATTTGAATTGTTTCCATGTTTTGGCTATTATAAATAAAGTCACTATAAACATCCACTTACAGGTCTTTGTGTAAACATATATTCATTTCTGTGGGATTAATGCCCAAGACTGTAATTGCTGGGTAGTGTGATTGTTGAGTGTTTAGCTTTAGAAGAAACTGACAACTGTTTTTCAACGAGGCTGTCCCATTTCATATTCCCACCAGCAGTGCATGAGTGGCCCAATTTCTTCATATCTCACCATAATGTGCTGTTGTCACTTAAAAAAAAGTTCTGATACATATGCACTGATCTTACTATGGTTGGCATTTTCCCAACGACTAATGATACTAAATATTTCCTCATGTAGTTATTTACCACCCATATACTTTTTTTTAGTAAAATGTCTCTTTATGTTTTTTGGGCATTATCTGTGTTTTTTTTTTTTATAAGAATTGTGATAAAAATTCTTTGGCAGATACATGAATGTAAATATTTTCTCCTAGTCTATAACTTAAATATTATCTTCTAAACAGTCTTTTACAGAGCAAGCTTCTGACTTTGATGAACTCTAGTTTATAAAGATTTCCTTTTATTGATTATTTTTATATCAGTTCTAAGAAATATTAGCTTAATCTTAGATTCAATTGATTTTTTAATATTTTATAAACTTTTCATAGTTTTATGTTTTACATTTAATGGGTGCTGGGCATATAGCTCAGTGGCATAGTGCCTGCCTGGCAAGCATGTGGTTATGAGTTCAATTCCCAGTACCAAAAAAAAAAAAATCTCCCATACACTTAAATCCATTACACAGTTTGAGTTACTTTTTGTTCAGGGTGTGAAACTTACATCCTTTTTTTTCCTTCTTGCCTACAAGTGCCAGTTTTCTCTATTACTTTTTGTTTAAAGCACTGTTTTGCCTCCACTGAAATGCTTTTGCAATATTTGTCAAAAAAATCAGCTGATATATTTGTGTAGTTTTATTCTGACATTTTCTGCTTTGTTCCACTGATCTATGTGTCTATCACTCTGCCAATACTACAGTTTGGTTAGCACAGTTAGATAAACCTTGAAATCAGTAGAACAAATTTTTTGCTCTACAATCTTCCTTTCTAAACTTACTTTAATTATTTATACATTGTTTTCCTTTCCATAATCATATGCAAATCATCTTGTCTGTATCTACAAATATTGTTGCTTGGATTTTGGTAGTAATTTTGTGTTAAAGATGTTTATGATGCTTAAGAGTTCATAGATTCTTTACTATGTTGACCCATCTAGTCTATGAACATAATATGTATCAACAGTTTTTAAATCTCTTTGTTTATTTCATCAATGTTTTCAAATTTTCAGCAAATGAGTCTGAGTCATGTTCATGTCTTGATTTGACCTGAGTATTTCTGTCTCCCTCTTTCTTTAAAGAAAGGTTTTACATATTTCATTTCAGTTGAAACACACAATTGAGTTTTGTGGGTTTATCTTTTATTCTATGAATTGGAGTTCATTTGTAAGGGTTTTGTTTTGGAAGAAATTATGTAAATTTTCCAACAGGCATGACAAGAATTGTGAGGTTAGCACAATCATTCCAAATGCAATGATTACTTTTTCCTATTGTGTCAGAATTAACAAATCTCTGGCAAATTTGTTCCCATAAGGCATCAACTATGTGAGATTCAGAGCACTACAATTTGCCTAGATTTCATGGTCTATTTGTAACTGGAAAACTCTTTTCTGAATAATGGATCCAGAGCAGCAGGCAGGTCTATGTCTTGCTGTTCTTGCTGATTTTGTCTTAGGAGGTTGGAGGCTGGAAGCTACCAGTTAATTTCACCCCAAAAGAATATTGAAATGATTCAGCTGATTAGATGGGGTTGTTTGGTGAACCCCTGTGTCTTGGTGCAGGAGGAGACTACAAACTTCAAAGACCTACAGCACTCTTAAAATCAAATTATACCAAAATTTAAAATACTTTAAAGTCAGGATACCAGTTAACTTTTTTAAAACCTTGATTTGATTGGACAAGTGTAACTATGCCAGAATGTTTATTCCCTCCCACTCTAACCTATAAAAATGACCACAAAGAGTCTGTTCTGGTTTGTATAAAACAAATTCAACTCTTTCCTGGCCTTGGCAGAAGATAAGGCCTAAGAGTACCTTTTCAGTGTTTTTCCACCAGTTTTTCACATGGAGTTGACATTTCCCCCAGCAACAAGCTCTGCCTCATCCCCCACTGCACATCACTCTGGGATTAGACCTAATGAATTGTCAATGCTTGGTTTCATTCCCCAAGACTTTTTCTCAATCCTTGATAGTTTCAGTGGTGACAGATTTCCCTTCCATTTTTCTCAGCTCAAGATTGTTTTAATTACCACTGCTGTGTTTTGTTAGATGCTAAACTGTGAAAATGCCTTCTGGTTGTTTAGGTTGCTTAGCTTTTTTTCTTTTCTTAAAAAAAAAAACAAAAAGAAAACACTTGATTGGAGTAAAAGAAGTGCATATGATCTAGAGAACTATTGATTTGCTCATTCATTCATTAGGAAGGGAAACCGAGCTAAGATAAGAGGTAATTTATTTGCTCTGCTCATCCTATTTTGACTGCAGAGAGTTTTCTTAGTTCACACTTTATTGACAGAGTATCTGCAGGGAGTGGGGAAAAACTTTCATTTTTGTCTTTCTCGCTAGGAAGTTTTAGTCCCTAGGTTATATCATTTACCTAAACATCACCCAGCTTGATTAAGGGGAGGAGGTGAGAAAAGGACAGCAACTGCTTGAAAGTGACCCCAGCACTAAGATATGAGAACAGTCTGGACATGGGAACACCTATGTTGATTTTTAGGGCAAAGTACTGCCTCCTGTAAGTCTTGTTTCCCTACTTGTACATGAGGGATAATAACAAAACTGTTAAGCTTACCTGTATGTTTAACATGCAAGAACACTGTAGGTGGTTGTACCTGTGGTAAATCTTCTCATTAATGACAGAGGATCTTGTAATTCTTTGTTTGGCCTCTTTGGTCTTAACTAAAGCAGAAATTTAGTCTAGCACAGTGCCTGACTCGTTTAAGGAGCTTGATATATTAAGGAGCCTTTCAAAGTGAACATAAGTGGATGAAATCACCTCAGTCAATGATTTGAGAAAGCCTGAGAGACTTTTTCAAGGAATTTAGAAGGTGTTTGACTTCTTAAATGTAGGAAACAGCTTTGGAGAAAGAAAATATTCTTTATTCCTTGGAAATAACAGTAATTACAGCTTTAAGTGGTGCACAGCTTAGCACTTAGATTTGCTTTGGTGATACTTTTATAAATTGTTATACTCTCTATTTCCATAGTTAGGAAAAATATTTGTTCATAATAATATTGCTAATAATGATAACAGCAAATATTTATTGAGAGTTTGGTCCTTTTCTGTCCTTATTGTAGTATACATCTTAACTCACTGAATCTCAATTTAATTCCCACACAAGGATGTTAAACAGGAGAAGTTATAGTGCCAAAAGTTGGTAAGCCTCTGAAAACAAATCTAATTTTAGAATTTTACATTGAACATTTTTTCCATTTTGATGGAGTTCTTTTGCCCATAACCTGCTACATCAATGCGGGCAATCTAAATATGTCACTGTTCATTTGCTATTTGTATGAACAATCATGCTGCTTTCTGAGGATGTCATACTTGACAATGTGTTAACTAGCCCTCTGCTATGAATAGCCTTCTGGATGAATCAGCTTTCAGATTTGTGGGGTTGCTCTTGTCAACTCAGTTCTAATCTTGACTTGCCTAATCACAAAGCTTCTTCTTCTTCTTCTTAGCTCTGCGGAAACTTTGCATAAATAGTGTTTCAGCTAACAAAAGTCCCTACCTCCAGCCGGTTATTGCTTCCTCCTTTACTGGCTTGAAGCTTGATTGCTCTGCTGTTAAACAACTAACAACAGTTTCAGCACCAGGGACAGTGTATTTTAATGAAGTGGTAATGGAATGTAGAGTCAGACATGCTTTGATTAAAATGGAATACTCTGATTAAAGATTATAGTCCATTCCCATTTCTTCAAGCAATTTTGATTTTTCTTCTGGTTACCAAGCTTCCATCCCAGACACAGAAGACGGCATTGCATTTTGTGTATGCTGTGCCTCCAAATAACTTTTAATTAGACATTTAAATTAGACTGGTGCTGGTTCACTGAATCCAGAGTTTTCATATTTATCCAATCCAATTATTAGGTGTTTTAATTCACCAATTCATGGCTTGCCATTTATTTTAATATTACTTACTATGACATTAAAACTATAATTCCTAGATTTTCTCATAAAAGAAAATGAGATACAAATGCACAGAATTAAGAACAAAAATTCTAAGCAGTCAGTTATAATAATAAAAAATGAAACTGGCTTAAACTAGCAAATAATATTCAAAAACAATATTCTCTAGACAGGTGCTGATGAAGGAGAATAAACAGAATATTATAATATGAGGAGAAGTATAGAGGCAACCTTAAGGGATTTCCTTGCCCCTTTTTTGTCAAAGTGAGAGCAAATATGGGCCTTTCCTGATGAACTGGTAAACTTTATTTTATCAGCATTATGACCAGAATTGTGTCTTAGTTACAGGCTGGGGAAATCTCCCAGGATGGGTGAAACTGGATCATGAGAAAAGAAGATGGAAGGAAGGCTGCACAGTCCCATGTGAATGCTTAAGAAATGTCTGCAGTATTTAAGACATTGTTTATCCAATAAAGTGCTCTTCATAGGAACATTAGCTGAGAACTCAATATGTGTTCTAAGGGTTAAGCTTAACTGTCAGCTTGACAGTATTAAGAAGCTCCTGGAGAGGTGATTGGGTCATAGGAACACTGCACTTATCATTGGATTAATCCACTGATGTCCATGCAAAATGTACTATGAGGAGGGGGGGAGCCCAGTTGGAGGTGGAACACTAGGAGTAGGCCCTTTGGAGGGTAAATCTCTTCCTGGTGCTCTTCCCCAGTGCTCTGCTTCCCAGACCCCACCAGCTAAGCAGATCTGCACCATCCCTCCCTTCCACCATGATGTTTCTCCCTGAGAACCAGCCAGTCATGGACAGAGCCATCTGAAACCACGAGCCAAATAAACTTGATATTCTCACTTCCTTAAGTGGGGGCATCAGACATTTTTCCAAGTAATGGGAAATCTGATTTATCTGATTTACATACACGCGCACACACACACACACACACACACACACCCCTCTGAGGAGAAAAATCATTTAGTGATGAAAATGATAATGATAGGACAGAATTACAAAGAAGAGTCCTGAAGTGACTCTTTAACTGTGAGTTTAGGCATTCCCCTAATTTTATAGTGTCTTTGATTTTGTTGATGGTAGATAGAATCAGGAGATGGAGGAATAAAAAAAAAAAAAAAACAAGTCATGGGATTTGAAGGGAATGTCAGTGAGTTGTCTTTTCCTAATGCTCCAGTGCAAGAAAATTCAGTGTTCATCCTAGTCACTGGTTCTGCCTTGAGTCATCCATACGCACTGTCATCCCAGTCTAGTGAGCAATGACAGATCAGCGCCTGGTAATGGCCCAATGACAACCACTGCTTCTTTTTGTAATTTTTATTTTTATTAGTACATGTTTGTGGTAGAGAGTAATTCTACTCATTGTGGAGAGTTGGTAAGTATATATAAAACATCTGTATTCTTTTCTATACCCCAAACTTTGTTCCAGTTCTGATTTATTCCATTCACTATCAGTGAAGGGGGAGCAAGTACAAACAAGCAACTGTGGGCTCCTTGTGAAGATACATGCACTCCCTTTAAGGCATTCATTTAAGAGTGAAACTAAGTACATTTATAATTAGTGAAGAATGTGTGATTGGGAACTCAGGGACACAGAGAGGGACAATTAAAGTGTATCCACTAGCTACTGATCAAGCTACTGATTCCTGCTACTCCACTAACTAGTGATCAAGTTCTTTTCAATGAATTTTTACATGTGGATTAAAGTCAGACACAAGCATAGAGGTTTTGGGGAATATTCAGCTAGGTGTTATGTGTGGTATTAAGGAATTTCAGTTACCTTGTGCACTGTTGGGTCTGAGTAGGGTCACATTTCATGCCTCTTTGTTTCCTATGTGTGTTGATTTTTGGGGGAGAAGGAAAGTTACCTATGATCCAATGCTTTCTTCTAGGACCCAACTATAGGAAATATGTGATAATGATGGCGGACTAGCTAGGGTTTTATGGGCAGGAGGTTATTTCTGCAACTCTTGCTTCCTGCTTGTTTATCTCCTTGACTCTTACCTTCTCCAAAATCCAACTACCCACTTTAGGCCTCTAATATTTTTCTGAGATATTCCCCATTATTCAAAGTAGTTAGTGTCAGTGTTTGATTCTTGTAATACTGCTAAACACTGCCTGAGACAGTGATTAATTATGGAAACAGCCACAGTTACACGAATGCCTTCTAAGGTACTGTTATTAATATGCTATATTGCCAGCTGTATGCCTGTGCCTCTTAGGGTTCTTCCTGTATCCCCATGCTGGACAGGTATTTGTGATGATAGCCATCCTGACTTTTAGTTCTCCTAAAGTGCATCAATAAGACTTTTGAAGCTGTGGGGATCTTTGAATTTCCTATGGTGTGAGATAAGGCTCTTTCTCATTACTCTAAGAATAGTCCAGCTGCCAAAGCCATTCAGAGATCCACAGAGGGAGATCTGGCTTGCAGGGCTTACAATAAACTCTTATTAACACTATCAAAAATAATCTGCTTTTGTCTTGACCTCACTTTAGATTCTCAGCAGGTATAATGGACAGATTTGTAGGGTTTCTTTTTCCCTTTTTAAAGACTAAATGCACATTTTCTTTCATCAGATTATAAATGTCCAATGTAAATGGAAAGTTCATTGCTTTGCTTGATAACAGATGTAATCTTCCCAATGGATGCCCCTCTATCAGAAGACATACAAGATATGCTACAAATTGTTTTTAGTTAATACAGGTTATGAATAGGCTTAATTTTCCAGTTTGTGCACTTTAACCTCTTGAAGCAGTGGAAAAAATGTTTTGTATTAAATTTCAGTGAAGAAAAGCATATTTTCTTTGTGTGTTTACTTCCCAGTAGTTATACTTGGCTGTGTTGATCCTGTGTGACTTTGTTACAATTACCCCCAATGTCCAAATCCCCCAATTAGATTTATCTCTTCACTATTACTTTCTTTAGGTGGGTGTCTGGGAGGGAGTGTACAGAGGAAGAGAAAAAGACCACGATTATCATTCGTTGGGTTAGCAATGAGTATTAAAATCAGCTTCTATGCTTCCAGTTGAGTTGAGGCCATTACAGATTTTACCGTTCGGCAGCTGGTGTGAAGTTGCCAGTGAGGAAGAGGAGAAAGGAAATGTAGATTTCATGCTAGTAGAACCTATTTTACCTTTGAGAACTTAAAAAGTTCTGTTCACTCAGGCAAAAGTGGACAGAAAGGTATATTTACAATAGGCTTGGAGAAGGTTTGTGTTTGGGTCATAGAAACTAGTAAGTGTTGTTTTTTTAAAACTCCATTTCAGGCACCCACATGATAAATACCATAAAGAAGTAGTTTTTTATTTACTTTTTTTTGGTCATTTCTGATCCAGGCATTGTTTGTAATAAAATAAAAATTTCTAGCAAGGAGAAGATTAAGTAGAACCTAGTGATATGTAATTTTTCATTCTTTAACATGGCAGACTCATGATGAATATAAAATCTCAAATGGGCAAAAAAGTGGAAAATATATAAAATTAAAGTTAGGGTACATTGCACCTTTCTCAAGTAAGAACTGAACCACCAAACTTGTGGAAGCTAACTTTCATAGAAACCCTTTCATCCTATTTGTCACCTCTCTGAGAGAAATAGATACTAGGGTTTTATAAAATCTTAGCATTGGGCAGTCTCAGATTCAACCTTTCCCTTTTTCAATAAGGGATACCAAGAACAAAGAAGAGAAAGTATTTGCCTTTGACACAGAGCTATTTAGTAAAATAAACAAAAATAGTTTTTGAAACTCTGTCCTTTGCATCTAAGAAATACTCTATCCACTGGACATTTGGGCTATTTCCAAGATTTAGCTATTAAAAACTGCCACTATGAACATGGGCATGCATAAATTGCTATGATATGATCTTTTTAATTATTCTGGGGAGATACCAAGTAAGGAAATAGCTGGGTCAAATAGGACCTCTAATCTTAGGTTTTTGAGGAATCTCCACACTGATTTCCATAGTGGCACTAGTCTACACTCCCACCAACAGTGGAGAAGGGTTTCTTTTTCCCACAGCCCCATCAACATTTGTTATTAGTTGTTTTCTTGGCAATAGCTATTCTTTCCGGAGTGAGATGGAATCATTGTGTTGTTTTAATTTGCATTTCCCAAATGATCAGAAATGTTGAACTTTTTCATATGCTTATTTACCACTTATACTTCTTCTGATAAGTGTCTATTTACCCCAGATGCCCATTTTTAAATTAGGTCTTTGAATTTGGGTGGCATAATTTTTTTCAATTCTTTATATATTGTAGATATTAGTGCCTTGTCTGTAGAAGAGCTGGCATAATTTTTTCCCAGTCTGTGGGTTGTCTTTTCACTCTGTTGGGGATTTCTTTTGCTGTCAAAAGCTTTTTAGTAAGATGAGATCCCTCCCAAAATAAGATGAGATCCCAGTTGTTGCATCTTTGTGGTAGTTCCTGTGTGATAGATGTTTGGTTTATAAATTCTTTGCCTACACCTATTTCTCCCACAGTTGTACTTGTTCTATCTTCCAGCAGATTTAGTGTTTCTGTTTTAATATTTAGATCTTTGATTCATTTTGATTTTAGTTTGGTGCATGGTGATAGACATGGATTTAGTCTTAGTCTTTGGCATGTAGGAAGCCAGTTTATCCAGCACCGTTTATTAAAAAGGCTATCGTTCTTCCAGTGATGTATTTGGCCCTTTGTCAAAGATTAGGTGGTTGAGTGTGTTTGGAGTTGTTTCTGCATCTTCTAGTCTGTGCCATTGATCCTCAGATCTAATGGAGTATTACTCAGCCATAAAGAAAGATAAAATTGAGGCATTTATAGCTAAATGGATGGACTTTGAGACTAAAATCATAAGTGAAACAAATGAGACACACATGTAAATATCACATTATCTCTGTGGTGTGAGAAACTGAAAATGTAAATAAGAATAAAAATGTAAACTAGATATCATGAAATAGAATGAAAGTGTTCAAAAGGAAAAGAGAACCAGGGAGAAGGGAAGGGGAAAGGAAGGGAAAGAAAAAATAGGAAAAAAGGATAAAATGAAAACCAAGCTCTGTGAATGGGGAGGGGAAGGATTTTGATAGGAGGTGATGGGAATGGTGAAAAAAAGAGAAATCAAGATTATCATGTACAGGTATAAGTTCCCTATAATGAATGTGATCATTATGAATACCTAAATTGAACCAATAAATTGAAATTACCATTAAAAACTAAGATATTTTTGTTATAATATAAAGCTATTTTAGTTTTTAAAATTAAAAATACTCTACATTATACTTTGTGAATAAAATGAAGTTGCTTGGAGGAGTTTCTAACAATTTTTAGGGTAACACCAATGGTAACTGCAGACAGTTGTAAAAGAAACTAGTCAACACTCCAACACTATCTAGCCTTATATAAAATCTTGGGCCTTGAACCAACAAGAAAAAAACTGAAACAAAAATTTAAAAATATACAAAACACTTTCAGAGACTTAAAGGGCCAAGAAATATGTGGAGAATGTGCTGAACTTCATTTATCATTTGGAAAGTGCAAATTAAAACTACAGTGAAATACAACTACATATTCACTATGATATCAAGAAACAACAAAGAAGAAATAAGACAAAGCAAAACTCAAACTCCATGACCAATATATGAAGTGCTAATGAAGGCATGGAGCACTGGAAGTACTGATGCTATGATGGTGAGAGTGTAAACTGGCCCAGTCATTTTGGAAATGGGTAGTCTAATCAGGTTGCATATATGGATAATCTATGACACTGCAACTCTACTTTTAGGTATGTATAAAAGAGACATGTACAGCGATCTATAACATAACTTTGCACAGGAGCCACCTCTGAAAACCCCCCAAACGCACGTTTAACGATAGGAAAAACGAATGGTGGCTTGTTTAAAAAATAGAACTACATCCAGGAATGGGAAAACAAGGAACCATCACAACAAGCAGCAGTATAAACATATCTTACAAATGTATTCAGTGAACAGAGCCAGATAATACAGAGCACATCATATGTGATTTCATTCCTAGAAGATTTAGAAACAGACATCCTGTTAAATGTCAGAATCGTGGTTCCTTTTGGGGGCATGGAAAGGGTGGGTAAACGGAACTCTGGTTTGTTCTCTTACGTGATTTGGAAACTGATTACAGTTTTAATGGAACTGATATTCAGTTTGTGAAAATTCATCAGTACATACATTTATGATATGTTGTACATATATATATTCCACTTCAATACAATACTCAAAGCAATCTTAACTTTCAGCAAAGTTCCAGAGATAGAGATTTGAAGGAAATAATATTCTACCATCCTTCTCATAACCTGAGTATATTTTCCATTTGACACAACATTCCTTCTACTTAGCTTGACATCTGCTGTACATCTGTATCCCCTATGGCACACAGTAAGTTAAACAACCCAATGCCAAAGAAAAATCATAGCATTAGGGGATTGAGGTTAACATGCATAGGCTGGAGAAGGAAAGATAAATTTTCTATTGACATCAGGAATGAACAGCCAAGTTGACAGGAGAGCAAGGACGAAGAAAATGATCATTTTTGGCAGGACTGATCATTTTTGGCAGATTTTACAGTGGCATCTGGTAGGCAGTGAAGGGAAAGATACAACACAAAAATGAGCAATGGCTATGCTCAGTGTAGGGCACAAGGCTGGAAAGTGGCTGAGTTCTCTCTGCCTTTGTTGACCACAGTGCTGTTATCAGCTGTCTCTACCAATACTCCGTGTCTCCCTCTGTAATCCTGCCTGATACATTGCTTTTGAAAAGTATTAAAGACACACACCAATACAGATAAATACATAGGGAGAGAGAGAGAGACCGAGAGAGAGACAGAGAGATAGAGAGAGAGAAAAAGAGAGAAAGAGACAGAAAGAGAGAGAAGGAACTTGCTTTTGTAAAAAAAAGGAAAGTAAAAGAAAAGTGACTTTGAATGACCACAGCACACAAGGCATGTTCATAGGTATTAACATGTTTAATCCTCATGGTACTATGTCAAGTGGTGAGGATTATTTTCATTTATATGTGGGGGTGTAACTCATGTGTGAATGGAATTCACCCAACACATATTTTTTTCTGAAGACACATATCGTCTTCTTGGATTTAAGAAAACTATGCAGCATTTCAGCACTATGCTCAGGGCCATTTTAAACAACAAAATCACCAGCAAAAATGCACAAAGACTTGAAGAATGAAGCATTAAATAGATGGTGAAAAAACACTGGCTTACAGTTTGAGATATGAAACAAGAAGACAGAGCATTGCCTTTATTTGAGTTCAGCTAGAAACATATACCTTGGACAGCTCAAATATTTCACTACTCTTAATGTATCTGTGAATGACTATAAAAGTTCTTTGAGTACTAATTAGTGTAGTGAGTAGGTGAATATGCAAATAGAGAATCCATAAGTAATGAGGATTAAGTGTACATTCTTGTTCCTTGGTGCTTAACGCATCAGACCTGAGAAAGTAAAATAGATGTTGTTTAAACTGTTTTATGTGTATTTTGTGAAAAAATTTCATAACCAAATGTTATGACTATGTCTGTATGTCCCCCTAAAGCCTCATGCAGTCATATGGGGGGCTTTTTCAGAGGTGGATGAATTTACTGTGTATGACTGTTTCATGGTACAGTACTATGATAAAGGGTACTAGGATTAAGGGTGGGTGATTCCAAAATCAGCTTACTGATTAGTTTGGCACTGCTCTAATCCTGATTGCCTGGATATAATATAAGAAACAGAGAGAGGCTCGTCTTGATCATTGTCTTGCTTGCTTGCTCTTGGTGTCTTCTACTTGCCATGATATATTTTCTTCTCTTCAATGTCCTTTTGCTAAGCCACTCTGCCTTGGACCAAAACAATTATTGGCAAAAAGCTGTACAAACTGTGAGCTAAATAAACTTTTCCCCTTTAACTTCAGGAGTCAGATATTTTGTCTCACCAATAAAAAAGTAACTAAGACAAATTTTGTACCAGACATGTGGTGTCATTTTTGTGACTATACCTGACCACATGGTCTGAGAGTCTTTGGAGCTGGCTTGTGTGAAAAAGAATTTAGAAAGTTTTAGAGATGCTGGCTGAAAAAGTAGAGCTGGAAATCCTCAGGCTGCACTTAATGGGAGATTCTGGCCAGAGTTCAGAAGACCAAAAGGCCAATATAAATCCTGCTGGTAAAGACCAATCTCCAGAGTTTTCTGCTGGGAAGGACTGCATTGGTTGTTGGACTCCAGATAACATATGTTATGCCTTTGCAGAAAGTTTGTCTGCATTTTGCTCATGTCTGGAGACTTTAACTGAGATTAAGATTAAGGGTGGTGGACTAAATAATCTTGCAGAAGAAATTTCAAGGCAGTCTAATGTTGAGGTGGTGGCATGGATACTGTTGGTAGCTTTTGGCAAGATCTAGGTTGAGAATCAAGAGCAATGAGCCAGCAGAGTGATTTAAAATATTATAAGTTTGCCAGAAAGGAAGCACCAGTGGAGTTGTGGACTTCAAAGATAAAGCAGAGGAAATTGTGATTGCTGAGAAGGAACAAGAGGATAGAAAAAAATGTCCTCAGAGCATGACAAGAAACAAGAAGACTCTACCCTTTGCAGGCTGAAAATTTAAGACTTTGCTGTGAGAACAAAGCCCCAGAGCACTGTGTTCCAGAATGGTGGCAGCCTAGGGAGGTTGTTGTTTGAGATTTGATTCATAGGCACCCAGCCCCTACAGCCAAGACAGAAAGAAGCCTGGCTACTGCTCCAGCTGGCAGAAGACTTAGGCATCATCCACTTGGCACTATTTTTAGGTGCATGCAGAATGCAAGACTTTGGGGTCAGAAAGGCTTCCTCTCAGATTTCAGAAGAAGGCCTGGGAGGCCAGGCAGTGTGCCTCTGAGATTGCAGAGTGTAAAACTGTGAGTGTGAAGTTGTAGGTGCAGTAGAGACCCCAGAAGTTTAGAGAAGCTACGAGTATGAACGCTTTGAGGAAGATTGCAAGGAAGGAGCAGAGTAGCCCAAGAGAAGCCATGGAAGCTACCATCACCAGAAGTGCTATAGGAGTGGAGCCACCCAAGTCATTTGTAGTTCATACCTTGCCGCAGATTACCTCAGATGCTGCACATGGAACTACTGGACTTAATGTTTGTCCTGCTGGATTTTGTACTTTGATCCCATTCCTTGGTATCCTTCTAAGGTATCTCTGCATCTTTTGGGATGGTAATGTCTGTCTTGTGCTATTGAATGCTAGAAGTGTTTACCTTCCTTTTCATTTGTACAGAAGCTTAAAGCTAAGACTTTGCCTTAAATGGCATAGGAAACTTTGGATATGGACTTCTCAACAATGCTGAAACTATTAGGACTTTGGTAGCTCTTGGAGATGGACTAAATGCTTTTGCATAAACTGATGTGTATGAGTGTGGAAGACCACCTAGGTTACTGTCCTTGAAAAATGAGCAGTTGCCTTTATATTGGTTGAGCTTCATCCTATTTTTATGTGCTGATATGTATAGAGCTGGCTAGGATCCTGTATTTATCCCTTTAATTGGCTTTGAACAATGCATATTGGTCTAGCCATGGTGCTGATGATAGTCTTTAAAGATGGCAGGCATATTTCCCCAGATCCACTATTGTTCTTATGAGTGAGCCAGGACGAGGCAGGATCTGTGAGCCAGTGCTCCACCCTGTTGGCTGGGATTGACCCTTGAGATAGAGACTGTAATTTTCTGGGGCTTAAAATATTACACATCAGAACTAATACACTGACCTCAAAACATTAGGTACTATCTCAACTTTGTTATAAAGATTATTCTTTCTGCATATCCTTCTCTCTTCATATGGCAGAGGTGATTTCAGGCCTCCTACCTAGCCCAGCTCATGGCACTCATGTACTATCCACCATTATCACAGTCACTCATACTCAAGGCACTCCCTTCTTCACAAATGAATAAAATTCAGGTTCAGACTGGGTATAGGCCTTTGTTCCAGGTAGCCATCATTGTGGCCAGACTCAGGACCCCCTTGATTTCCTACCATTTTGGATATATTACTGTATCCTTATTTATGCCATGGGTTGCACTGGAAGTGGTAAGTTGGAATGAACTCATTACAATTCCAATAACTTTTTTTATTGTAAAGAGAATTTAAAAAACAAAAACAAAATAGCAACAACATAGACAAAAACAAAACAAAGCAAGAACAAAAATGATACAGGGTTCCAGCACAAAATGATACAAATTAACAGTGGTTGTTATATTACATATTGTTATCTTCATCGAAGTTGCTCAGATTGTCAGATGTAAGAATGCAAGATTGATCAAACCATTAAAGACAATAAAAATAATAAAAAATAGAATCAATAAAGAGATTCACAGACAAGATGGTAGGAATTCATCAATGGTTGCTATATTGCATATTGTTGTCTTCAAATTAGTTGTTCAGATTACCAGATATAAGCGTGAAAATTTGTCAAAAAAATTTAAACATTAACTTTAAATTTAAAGTTTAAAATTTAAAGTTAAAAATTTAAACATCAATAAACCATTAGCCATCAGCAGTACAATTATCCCAGATATTGTTCTATGTACATTTCTTTCTTTCTTTCTTTCTTTCTTTCTTTCTT
Source organism: Chinchilla lanigera (assembly GCF_000276665.1). NCBI lineage: Eukaryota > Metazoa > Chordata > Mammalia > Rodentia > Chinchillidae > Chinchilla > Chinchilla lanigera. Next base: position 22,361,777 of record NW_004955415.1, on the reverse strand, counting down.
TCTTTCTTTCTTTCTTTCTTTCTTTCTTTCTTCCTTCTTTTCTTTCCTTCCTTCCTT
>NW_004955415.1:22344873-22361620 GCF_000276665.1 Chinchilla lanigera | reverse complement strand
TTCCTTCCTTCCTTCCTTCCTTCCTTCCTTCCTTCCTTTCTTTCTTTCTTTTTTTCTTTCTTTCTTTTGTTCTTTCTTAACTTCTTCCTTTCTTTCTTTCTTCCTCTCTTCCTTTGCTTTCCATCATCCCCATTGTTCCTTCCTTTGAGTAATTTCTTTCCCTTTCATCATATCTATTGTACATTTTGGGTTTTATTTACTCTTTCACGTTCTTACACTAGGGAGACAATACGATGTTTATATATGTGGGTCCAATTTATTTCATTAATGAATATGGTCTCTAGTTGCATCCATTTACCTATAAAAGCCTTGAGTGTATCTTTTGCTTTGTAGCTGAGTAATACTCTATTGTATAAAAATAACACATTTTTTTTTTAATCCATTCCTCAGTAGGTGGGTATTTGGGTTGTTTCCAAGATTTAGCTCTGACAAATTGTGCTGCTATAAACATGGGTGCACATATATTGCTGTGGTATGATATTTTTAATTCTTCTGGGAAAATACCCAGAAGAGCAAGAACTGGGTTAAGTAGGACCTCTAATCCAATTTTTGTTTGGAATATCCACACTGATTTCCAAAGTGGTTTCATCAATCTACACTTCTACCAGCAGTGAAGAAGTGTTCTGTTTTCCTAAGAGCCTTTCCAGCATTTGTTATTGATTGCTTTCTTGATGATAGCCATTCTTTCTGGGGTGAGATAGAATCTCGTTGTTGTTTTAATTCACAGTTCTTGAGTGAACAATGATGTTGCACATTTTTTATCTATTTATTTGCCATTTGTATTTCTTCATCTGAGAAGTGTGTATTTTTCTCATATGCACATTTTTGGATTGGGTCTTTGAATTTTGGGGGACTGATTTTTTTTTTTAAATTCTTTAAATGTTCTAGATAGAAGCTCTTTGTGGGAGAAACAATATGATGGCTAAAATTTTAGTTGGCTAAAATTTTTTATCAATTCATGGATTTTCTTTTCACTCTGTTGGTGGTATTGTCTGCTGATGTTCAAAGCTGTTTAATAAAATGAGATGGCACTTGGTGATTCTATGAAGTATTTCTCATGCAGTTTGGTTTTTGTTCATGAGCTCTCTGCCTACCCCTACGTCTTCAAGATTTCTACCTACTTTCTCTTCCAGTAGATTTAGTGTTTCTGTTTCAATATTTAGATCTCTGACCCATTTTGACTTTAGTTTAGTGCATGGTGATAGACATGGGTATAATTTTTGTCTTTAGCATGTGGAAAGTCAGTTTTTCCATCACCATTTATTAAAGAAGCTATCTCTTCCAGTGAACATGTTTGGGTCCTTTGTCAAAGATAAGGTGGCTGAGTGTGTTTGTAGTTGTGTCTGCATCTTCTAATCTGTTCCATTGGCCATTCTGATTTTATAACAGTAGCTTTGTAGTACAATTTCAAGTCAGAAATTGTGATGCCTCCTGCCTTTTCGTTGTTGCCCAGGATTGCTTTGGTATTCTAGGCCCCTTCTGATTCCAGATGAATTTTAGGAACGTTTTCTCTAGATCTTTGAAGTATACTAATGGTATTTTAATTGGGATTGTCTTGAATCTATGCAATAATTTTGGGAGTATGGCTATTTTCCCAACGTTGGTTCTGCCTATCCATGAGCAAGGAAAATCTTTACATTTTCTGAAATCCTCTTTGATCTCTTCTTTCAGTGTACTGTAATTTTTGCTGCATATATCTTTTATTCCTATGTTATATTCATTCCTAAGTATTTCATTTTTTAAAGATGCTATCATGAAAGGTGTGGTTTCCCTAATTTCTCTCTCAGTCTGTTTGTTGTTTGTTTATAGGAATGCTATTGATTTTTGAGTGTTGACTTTGCATCCAGCTATGCTACTGAATTTGGTTACTAAATCTATAAGTGTTTTGGTGGAGTTTTGGGGGTCTTCAATGTAGAGTATCATGTCATCTGTGAATAACGGTTATTTCACTTTTTCATTTCCTATCCTTATTCCTTGTATTTCTCTTTCTTGTCTAATTACTCTTTCTAATACTTCCAGAACTATATTGTTTAGGAGTGGTGACAATGGACATCCTTGTCTTGTTCCTGATTTAAAAGTGAAAGGTTTCAGTTTTCATCCATTTAGTATGATGTTGGCTATTGGTTTCTCATAGATGGCTTTTATCAGATTTAGGTAAAATCACTTATTCCTATTTTCTGTAGGATTTTTATCTTGAATGAGTGTTGAACCATATCAACAGCTTTTCCTGCATCTATTGACATGATCATGTGAATTTTGTCTTTGGTTCTGTTGGTGTGGTGTATTACATTAATTGATTTGCATGTATTCAAACATACCTGCATTCCTGGGATGAATCCCACTTGGTCATGATGTATAATCTTCTTGATGATTGCTTCATTCTGTTTGTTAGTGTTTTATTGAGAATTTTTGCATCTATGTTCATTAGGGAGATTGACCTATAGTTCTCTCTTTTAGTTGAGTCTTTCTTTTGTTTTGGTATCAGGGTAATATTTGCCTCCAAGAATGAATTAGGGAGAATTTCTTCACTTTAAATTTCATTAATGAGTTTGAGAAGAATTGCCATTAAATCTTTTCTACATTTCTTAGAGAATTCAGCTATGAATCCATCAGGACCTGAGATTTTCTTTGTTGGTATGTTTTTAATTACATTTTCAATTTCGTTGGCTGATATTCAATTATTCAGGATTTTTATATCTTTTTGATTCAGCTTTGGTAGTTCATATGTATCTAAGAATCTGTTCATTTCCTCTGCGTTTTCCATCCTCTGGAGTAAAGATTTTCAAAGTATGTATTGATGATGTTCTGAATTTCTACAGTATCAATAGTGATTTCATTCTTTTCATTCCTTACTGCATGAATTTGAATTTTCTCTTTCATTTTTTTGATAAGGGTGGCTGGGGTTTACCAATTTCATTTGTTCTTTCAAAGAACTAACTGTTTCATTCATTAACTCTGTGCATTGATTCCTTAGTCTCCATTGTGTTAATTTCTACTCTGATCTTTACGATTTCCTTCCCTCTTTAGCTTTGGGTTTGACTTGCTCTTTTCCTAGAAGCTTGAGGTATAGCATAAGATTGTTTATTTGTGCTCATTTTACTTTCTTGTGTGGAAATTCACCACTATAAATTTCCCTTGAGGAGTGCTTTCATTGCATCACACAAGTTCTTGTAAGTTGTATCTGTATTTTCGTTTGATTGTAAACATTGTTTAATTTTTTCTTTAATTACATCTGTGACACAATGGTTGTTCAAGAGGGTGTTATTAAATTTCCATGTGTTTATGGAGTCTTTTCTATTTCCTCTGTCATTGACTTCCAGTTTCATTGCACTATGCTTCAATAGTATGCATGGGATAATTTCAATTCCTTTGCATTTACCTAAGCATGTTCTATGGGCTAGTACATGGTCTATTTTAGAGAATGTCCTGTGTGAAGCTCAGAAGAATGTGTATTCTGATGTTGTTGGGTGGAACACTCTGTAAAGGTCTACTAAGTCCATTTGTTCACAGGTTTGGTTTAGTTCTATTATTTCTTTGCTGCTTTTTTGTTTAGTTTATCTATCTGTTTGTGACAATGGGGTGTTAATGTCCCCTGTTATGATTGTGTTACTGCTTATATCATTTTTCCTGTATGTTAAAATTTGTCATATATAGTTGGGTGCTCCTGTATTTTGTGCATAGATATTTATGATTGTTTTCTCTTCTTGTTGCAGTTTCCCCCTAATAAGTATGTAGTGACTTCTTTATCTCTTTTGATCGTTCTTGGTTCGAAGTTCACATTGTCTGCAAACAGAATAGCTACCCCTGCTTATTTTTTCAGTTGGTGTTGCATGGAGAATTGTTTTCCACCCTTTGACTTTCAGTGTATGAATTTCCTTTTGAGTTAAATGTGTTTCTTTTATACAGTATATTGTTGGATTTTGTGTCTTGTTCCCCTCTACCAGTCTGCTTCTTTTGATTGGTGAATTGAGCCTGTTTACGTTGATGTTCATAATTGATATGCATTGGCTTATCTTCGTCATGTTATTTTCCTGCATTTGGAGGCATACTTTCCTCCTCTGTAAAACTGCTTGCTCTGTTTGGTGATTCCTTTGTATTGTTCTTGAACTTGTAGTCATTTTTATTTATTTCTAGAATACTTTGCAGTAGTCTTTGTAAAGTTGGTTTGGTGGTCATGAATTTCTTCAGTTTTTCCTTATCATGGAAGTGTCTTTTCTTTCAATTTTGAAAGATAATTTTGCAAGATACATCAATCTAGGTTGGAAGTTGTTTTCTTTCAGCACCTGAAATACTTTATTCCGAGCTCTTCTTGGCTTGATAGCTTGTGTTGAAAAATCTGCCATGATTCTGATGGTCTTTCTTTTTTAAGTGATCTGTGTCTTTTCTCTAACAGGTTTTAATATTCTATTCTTTTGCTGAGTGTGGGATATTGATTATTGTGTCTGGACTAGGTGATTTTTTGAAGATATTTTTTGTTCTAGTTCTCCATCTTGGCATTCCTTTATTACTTGATTTTTCAGATGAGTTCTCCATCTTGGCATTCCTTTATTACTTGATTTTTCAGATGAGTTCTTGTTCTATTCCTTAGGTCCATGTCCTACATGATATCTTGGAACTCTGTCAAGCTGTATTATTCAGTAAGCCTGAATTTGATTTCTGTCATTATTTTTAACCATTTGACTCTTGGCGCACTTCTTAGTGTCATGGAACTTTTATTTCCTCACAGTTAAATGGATATAGTGATACTTCTCTCCTAGTATGAGTGTAAGAATTAAGTAATGTTTTCACATTGTTCATTCTATAGTATTTTGTTTATTGTACATCAATTTAAATGTGTTTGATTAGAGAAATATATAAAGTAGTGTTAAAAAGGTGAATTTAGGAATATCTAGTGCAATCCCAGATTCACCAGTTAGTTACTATGAAAGGGTGAAAATAAGATTAATTCTCCTCCAACCTGGGTCCCTGAGTAAGGATGTGGAACAGAACCTCCCTTGACCCATTCCATGCATGGTATGAATGTGAAATAAGCCTATGTTGTGCTCTGATACTATCACAAGTTTTAAAGGCAATTGGATTCTTTTATCATAGAAGAGGTCCAGAGATTTAGAGATTAATTTGATTGTGTAGCATAACAAAGCCTAGTCTGGCAAATATTCACAGGCTTTTAAATATGTGATCTTTTCTTGGGGCAAACAAATAGAATAGTTACAATAGGTATGCGCTTGATGAGCTTGTGTGGTCTTAAAAAGAATATGATATCTCCAAGGAGTCAGGTGTGATCATTCTCTGTTTCTGTATAATCATGGAAAGGTTATTGTGCATATCAAAGAAGTGACAACTTAAGAGGAAGACTCAAAGAAGGATTTAAGCTTTAAAGAAATTAGTGAAATTTAGACATGTGCATAAGGGGCTGTGGAAATCCTTGGCTCTTAGAGGAACTGCACATGAAAATGTATGATAATATAAGAGAGCAGGAGATAGGTAGTTCTCCAGCAATATGGAGATATTATCACATATAAAGCCATCAAAGACTTTGGAGTAAGGGATTGGTAGCAGCAGATCCAGGCTCTAGAATGATTACTCCAGCACCAGCACTGATGTGTGAAGTGATTGGGACAGAGGGATCTATACACAGGGAGGTCAGTAAAAGGTTTTCTTCTTAGTGTAAGGCACAACATTTATCTTACTCATGTGTTTTCTAGTTGGAATTTTGCTGATCTTGGTTGAGTTCAGCAAACTTCACTGTAGATGGCAGGTCAGGTACCTGTTTTTTTTACTTGTCTTAGTCTGAATGGTAATGGATACCTGGAATGTTTTCTTTCTAAACAGTGGCACAAGTTGCATTTGGACAAACTCAACTACACAAGGCATTTTAAATCTTTGCCCAGATCAGAACTATTTAATTCCATCAAACAAATCAGTCCAAATGGTCAAACCGAAAGCTAAGGTGTAGTGAAATGTACTCTATGTGGAAGCCACACAGAGTAAAATATTAAGATAAATTTTTGAATCTGTCATGGCAGGTCTTGAAAAAGAGGAATAAAACTCACCCTAAAATTTGGGACTTATGTAATTAGTTGACTACCCATCTTCTTTTTGATCAGTTGCTAGAGCAATGTGCTAGCAAAATACAGATATCTGAGCACATTCATTTTCCTCTGGAGATTCGTGGACTTCAGGAAATATTTTCACATCTGAAACTTTCTCACTATTCACTTAACTGCCTCTGTATGAAGGCTGTTATTGTCCCAGACTCCATGTCTTTGCCATTACGAACTACTGGTTGTTGTGCAGTTATCTGAACTGTGCTGTACTTCAATCTCTTGACCTGTTAAATGGACATAATATTTCTACCTGCTTCAAATTAAATGAAGCAGGTAAAGCACTTAGAGCATTAGTGAATAATCCATATGTGTTGTTTTATAATTAGCTCATTTAAGCCTCATAGCAATTGTATCAGGTAGACATCTTTATAATCTTCATATTATGGAATTATATGCCTAAAGAAGTAAATTTAAATCTGTCCTGACCACCACCTCCATACCGTCTCAGAGGAGAATTACTTTTATAATGCAGTGAAACCAATTCTAGACCATTGTTTCTGTGTATTTATATTCATATTTGTAAAAGCTTAATGATGTTTTGTATATACATGCAAGTTCTCTTTAAAATTGTTGTATCCATGGGTTATTCTGCTACTTGCTTTTCTTCAGCACTGCCTTTTGGAAGTCTTCTGCTGTTACCAAAATAAATCCATTTTACATAAAGTTTTGCAATAATTCAATGACCTACATACACATTTTTCTACCCTCCATTGTTAGTAATGGTGCAGGTCCCATACAATTCCTAGCAGTGTGGTCTTGGTTACCCTAGCACAATCTTCCTGAGGTACATGGATGTACATTTCTCTGGATAAGATGCTGGGCCACAGAGTGTACATGATTTGCAATCATAGGAAATAGTAACAAGCTGCTGCTCAAAGTGGGTCACTTGAGTATGTTCTCCCACCTCCAGGGACAGGTTCTGCTTCCCTGGCTGCAGGAAAATGGCAGATGCAGGGGGTGACAAGCCATGGCAGGAGGGAAAAGGTCCTGAGAATGGAGGGAGACACCAGGCCACTATTTGCTTCACAATTTTCACTGGGCCTTTAGGATTTAATCTGGTTTCCAATTCCCAACTATTTCTGAGGGAAAATAAAACAAAGGTGATTTTTTTTTTTGACAACGTACAAAACATTATTTCCCATTTGCCTGTACTCAAGAGGCTTTGAAAATCTCACTTCTCTATTAAGAAGTAGACTGGAGACTTTTGTTTATAGCAGAGGGAACAATATGAGTTTTTTTCATCATCCACCTACCCTTGTAAACCCAGCTGGCACTATTCTAAAACCCTTCTGAGGAGCCACTCACCCTCCTGATGCTTACATTATATTTGGAGCTGCAACTCAACACGACAAGTTTCTATTACTAAGAAAGTCCAGGTGGCTCCAGAATATAAAACGCTGTGGGAAAAGTCTTTCCAAACGGACAAAACAGCAAACAGAATTTATCATGAGGCATTTCCCTCCCAGCAATTGATTGTAGTCTTTGTAACTATTGACAATAGTCAGCAGACAATTAGGAAAATGCTGTTCTTCTGATAATTTATTAAGTTCGGTCTATGGAAACTGAACAGCAAAGCTTGGTTCTAACCTAGTAACCAAAGCTATATAATTAATTAGTTCTTGCAGGTTTTGGGCAGAAAATGGCATTGCTGTGTTACAGTAATAATCCCAGTTGTTGCTGAATTATCAGCAAACTGCAGCTTCTCTCTCAGGGGAAAAAAACCCCGTAATTTAACAAATCACTGTATTTTGAGTTTTGACATTGCACACGCTTTTCCATTTCCATCTGTTCCTCTGGTTCATTAGTATTTTATTGTTGCTATAGTCAGAAACATTTTAATAGTTTTTTTCTCCCTCCAAAATAACACGCCATCAACTATCTTCTGTCATCCCTTTGGATACCTAAAAATGGCATGTCCGTTCCAATTTTAAATAGCTTTTAGGAAGTACTATTTTGGACATCTTCCCAAAAGTCCAAGATGGCTGCCTTTGGCTAAGAACTAGAATAATTGCTTTGTGTATGAAAATAAATATTCAAAGACTACTTCAAACAGTTTTTTTTAAATGTGGAAAATAGCAATGTCCTCTCATAATCTCAAAATGTTTCTTTATTGTAACTCATTGAATCACAACATAATCAAGAAGTTCAGTGTGTCCACTTCCAAGGGTACATATATGTACACAAAAATTTCCTCTCCTAACTCCACACACACACAAATATGAGTATATACAATCCAACATAACCACACACACTACACATGTTCACTCCACACCACAACTGCATCCATTTCTCAGTGCTCTAGACACAAACATGCACGCAAACATGCCATAGATGAACACATGTATTTCAATGTCCACTTATACTTTATGAACAGAAACACATATACACATTTATATGTATGTGTACACACACAGCATCAACCATGGCTATGTATAACACCCTAGTCACTCACATCTCACTTTCTCAAACACAAAACACTAACACATATATAAATGAGTGCATGTACATGCAGACACTACACAGACACCAAGAATACATGTATACAAATAATCTCCCTATATACAAACTGTACACACACACACATACATGCACATGTAACAAGCCTGTGTTGCAGAGATAGATGCAAATATTAACCACCAAAATGGTAGCAAACAAATCTATAAATAAAAACAAATAAAAGTATACACTAGAAAATATATATTAGGAAATATTTTAAAACAGCTTTTAAGATAATTGCTGATATTTTAATAACTTTTCAGAAAGTTAGTTATTTTGTACCACGTAGAGAGCTTTGTTTATTAGTCAGGCCCTGTCTGTTAACACTCAGATCTATCTGTCCTCAACTGACATGAAAGGTCAAGGCCACAATTTAAGAATAATACTAGGTGATAACACACACACACACACACACACACACACACACACACACAGAATGTCAATACTTCAATATCTATGAGGTGAAGGCAGAAAGCAATATCTGTTCTAGATATGCTAGGAATAAACTAGGTGCTATGTAGAGAAAGATCCCATTGAAGATGTGGTTGTCCACTATCAGCTTGAAAATGCCCTCTAGAATGGATGGACCTATTTATTGTTCTCGGGCTCCTCTGTGCTGTGCTGCTTATCTCTAGCCCTTAGAACAGTAAGGTAAGTCACTGGGAGAACCTTTGCTGCCTGCAGCACTGGTTGCTCTGATGCTGAGAGCTTTTGCCCCTGAAAGTAGGCAGTGGTGTCCTCGGGAGGGTAGAGGCTAGCACAGTGCTCATGAAAACTCAAAGAAGTTTCAACACTCAGAGAAGCCCCTTCCAGCAGGAGGCCAGGCAACCCCTCTGTATCCACAGTGCATACTCTCACATCCTGTTCTGAAACTGTCCTTTCCCAGTGTCACCTTTAGAAAAAGGTTCTAAATGCACTGCAGACCGCTGTCAGAACTGTGAGTGGGAAGTCAAACGTAAAGGAGGCTTGAACCCAGAGTGACATCTGACTTCACAAGTTTAAGAGCTGTCTAAAGTTGACTCTGATGGGAAATCGACTCGCAGAACATGCTGTGAATCCCATTAGACTTTAAAAATAACTTTCCTGCTCACCTTTGTCCCTGCTCCCTTTTTCTTCCTTTCCTACCCACTTTCTTGCTCTTTCTTTCATCCCTTCCTTCCTTCTTCCTATTCTCCCTCCCATCCCCCTTTCTTTACCCCTTCTTTTTCCTTCTGAGGTGTTTAGTCCTTTTTTAAAAAAAAAAAACAAAAAACAAAAAACACTAAGATCCAAGAAAGCTATGTCATTTTCTTGGAGAAAGAGGTTAGGACAGGCCTCCACTTCAGTGTAGTACACAAGCTAGGTGGTTAGTAGTTTAGTGCAAGAGTACATTTCAAAATTTGCTATAATATTTAACCAAGGTACAGGCATTGAATATTGTCTTTTAAAAATTCTCCTCGTTCTTCCCTAAATTAGACTTGTCTATAACCTAGAAAGCAATCAGTTTGGGGCCTCTGCTGACTAGCAAAGTTAGCTTATGTGCCAGCATTTAGGGTATAAAATCTTTGCTCACATGGAGAGTGATTGCAAGCATGAAATTCCTCTCTCACCCACTGTTGTCCTCCTTCTGAAACTTCCACCAAATTTGTAGTCTTAAAACTTTCTTGACATCATCCACCTCTCAAGCACTTCCACATTCACAGTTGCCCTTTGCAGTCTGGTTCCAATTTTCCAGTGGTTCACTTCCTAAATTTTAGGATTTGGCCATAATCTCCAAATCTTAGCTCTTGCTTTCCTTTGGGGCCCCTGAATTGGAAACCCAGCCACTCCTAAAGCCCATATGTGTCTGACGCAGCATTATTGCTCCCTGTTCTGATCTGTAGTAAGTGGCTTGTGCTTGTGTGTAGCTTTGCACAGTGATTCAAGGCCTCTTTTCTTGCTTGAGGACAATAATGAGGACTGACACTATTCATCATGGGGTAACCTCTAGTTCTTAGCATCTCACCTCATGCAAAGTTGAATCTCAGTAAATGATGTTGGGGGTATTGGCTTCAGAAATACCAAAGTACTGGTCATCTGTTGTGGTTGCCTGCCTTGTGTGCATTTTCTATCCTTCAGGTAAGAGCATCTGGATTTGAATAATCCTATCCTTTGAATAATCCCATCTTCCTAACTCAAAGGTCACAGGGGGACAGGGCTTATTGCACCGGTGAAGCTGTATACATGAGATCTGATGTAGCCAATCAGATTCATAGTTGCTGGCTCCAGAGCTGAACATGGGGTCTAGTTGGACCAGCTGGACTTGCTGATGGCCATATTATAGCTACCTCTTGAGAGAATTTGATTTCCAGTGGTGCTCGTGTAAAAGGAAGAACTGAAAGAAAGGGAGAGATAAATTCTTAATGACAAAATAGAAGTTAAAAGCCCATATACAGTGTGTTGCATGATTCAATATCTTCCTATTTTTTCTTGAACATTCAGTTTTTCTCTTTTTATTCTTCTTCTTCTCCTCTTCTACTTGAATATGTATGTGAATCCCTTGAGGAGCTTGTTACAATGGAGATTCTGACTCTGCATGTCTGGAAAGGGAAGGATCTGAAAGCTTGAATTTTTGATAAGCTGCTGCAGGAGATGGGATAAGGCTCATGAATGACAGAATTTTGTGCACCATGGACTTAGGGTGTCTCCTTGTCAAGGGCATTCTTAATATCCAGTCCTCTTACTCAACAGAAAATCTTTCTTAGGATGTCATTGTTTGCTTTAAGTGGTGATGGATAAATATGCCAATCTTTTTAAGGTAAGATTCTCACTTTTATGTTGATTTTTGAAGAAGGAAAAGAAGAAAGAGGAGAAGGAGGAGGAGGAAGAGGAGGGGGAGGAGGAGGAGAAGGTGGTGAGCTCAAAACAGGATGATAAATGGAAGGTTGAGTGAGAAATCTGTGGAACCACAATGACAGAAAGTGAAATGACCTGGTTAGAAGGCTATGGGTGCACAAGGAGTAGAATCTCCTGCCCTGCTCTTGAAGCACAGATTTGTCTTATTGGAAGCATTTAGTGCAACATAGCCTGTTTCTGCTGGGACTCAGCACATGCTTCCTTCGGGGGCCCACCAGCTGCCCAACAGAATGACTGTCCCACCTGGGCTGTGATCTAATTTATTTTCTTCCCTCCTTGCCAGGTTCCTGGGTACTGGCGCTGGGAGCCGGAGCAGCACCATTGCTCACCCGTGTCAGAAGTTGGCTGCTTGCTGACAGTGCCGTGTGGTTCTGAGTGAGCTTTGCATGTTATCCCACTTGATGATGCCGGGAGTTGCTTTCCCTGTAACAGAAACATATGCCTTGTGAGTTTGTTATGTTTGGGGATTATTAATAACCACACAAAAGTATTTAAGCAGTCATGAGCATCTTTCCCTGTAAATACATCAGTTTTAAATTCAGGCTCTGCCCCCACATAGTCATTATCTCCTCTCGTCAAAGTCACTCTTTTTGTTGAGTCTGGGCAGGTCTCCCATTTTCTAGCATATCCTCTCAGAGCCTCTTCGGTTTTCTTTTTCTTAACCAAGAATTAGTCAAGCGGAGGTGGCATTACTTTGTCCTAAGAGCATCTTCTATCAGCAGAGACAAATGTGAGACCCCTCATCCTCATGAAGCCCTTGTCTAAGATCTCAAGTAAGTGAAGGTGAAAGATAAGGAAGGAGGCTTGTTTGTGTTTTAAGAAGCAATTGTGACTTTGTTATGTCAGGAACATTGGATTCAGCATCCCATAAAGTGAGAAAGATACCATTTGGTGACTTTGCAGCTTCCGGAAGAGAATGTGATGACAAGGGTATCAGAGCTAAAGGCAACAACAGGAAACAATAATTAGAGAAATCTGTTAGACTCAAGTTTGTTTTTCTGTTTTATCAGTACGGGGAAGGAGAGAGCTTGAACTTCCTCCTTGGAGTAAAATGTGATATTCAAAATAATACTTGGCATAGATGGGCCCTGCATTAAAGCCACTGTGAGAGCTGAATGAGCAGCATTATGGAACGAACAAAGCTGGCTTCATGTCAAGACAGACTTGTTCCTGCCTCTCAGCAGGCTTCTGGAAGCTTCCCTTGCTAGCTGATGAGGGTATGCTCAGGGAGTGGAAAATGATTCTGCTTGTAGATGAGGAAAAATTCAACCAGTAACATAGATATTTTGTAAAGCAGTCATACACTTTTGTATCTTGCACACAAATATGTTCTCTTTCGTGAACTAGTTCTCTTATCAATTACGTGTATCTGGTAAAAATGGAGCAGAAATGCACAAATGTAGGAGGAACAGGGATGAGAAAAATGGCCTTTGCTCTGTATTATTTTGGCTTCCTTCCAAAGCCAGGGGCTTTTATTTAATCCCATTTGAGTGCAAAATCACCCTACCAGTCATTAGGTATTTGTTATGAGATTTTAAAAAATAATACATAAATAGGGATTTTGTGGGAAAGGGTCCATACTGAAATAAATAATGAGAAAACAATCTTTCGTAGAAAACCAAGGCTTCTTTTCTTTAGAGCTTTAAATTACCCAAGGGGTTTCACTGCTGACAGCCAAATAGCTCTGTAGACATCATCAGAGAAGCAGAAGATACATTTGTGAGAAACATCAAAATGATAACCAAAGAGCTAGGGATGAAACACATTAGTCATTGTAGTGAAGATGTTCCTATTGGTACCCTCATCAGGACTGTCATGAGAAAACTTCCATGATTTTCCTGAGGGTTTGATATTTGTCAGTAAACTAAAGGGGAAGCCTAATGTTTGCATCTTCCATGGGAGCATAGCTATTAGGCATTACCTCCATCACTGGACATTGTCAGTTGATGTCACTGAAACAGGAAGCCTGGGATCTACTCTCAGATCAATGTGTGTCCCCAGGCAAGTAGCTCTAACTCTTTTGGAGCTCAGGTTCCTCAACTACAGTACCACCCTCAGCCTTTCTGTTCTAGGGACCGCTATCATTCTCTTGTATCCCTAGTCTAAGCTTTGGGGAAGTCCTATCTGTACTCAGAACTCAGCTCCTGTTCCCCATGTCCCTGTCACCGCCAGGCATCCTCTTCCCCAGCCCTCACGTGGTTACCCTCATAGCCAAGTAAGCTCACTTACATGCTCCCTCTTCTGCCCCCATAGTCCTCTCTCAACCCAACAGACAAGCCTGCCAGGCTGTGCCCCACTGGCTCCCCTTTCTCTGTCCATGAAATGTCCCATAGAGTCTGATGATCCAGTGTGGTTTCTCTCTTTGATCTCATCTCCTGCCTAGTTCCTGTGGTTGTTTCCATCCAGCCACACTGCTCTCTCTCTCCTGGATCCTCACACATCTCCAGAGCCCAGCTGTTGCTTGGATGAGGGGCTCTGCCTCTCCCCCTGTCCAGGCTCTCCTCCCCTAGACACCAGCATGATTGGTTCCTTCACATCCTTCAAAGCCTTATCTTCTCTGTAAGGTCCTTGAGCATTTCATTTAGAATTACATGGACCCTATCATACTTTCCAACATTCTTATTCTACCTTCATTGCTCATTGCAGTGGTCTTTCAGCAAATAATATCGTTCCCTTTTTTTGTTATTTTTTATTTCCCCTTACTAGAATGTAGGCTTCAGATGTGCAAGGACGTTTGCCTGTTTTTTATTTTATCTTTTCAGTATTGTGTTGCTAGTACCTGGAAGACTTTCTGATACATAGAACTGCCCCACAAAATCTTATTGAACGAAACCATGAACTCAAAACTAGCCTGGGCAACTTAGAAACCTAGCAAGATGGTCTCAAGATAAAAAATAATTAAAAAGAGTGCTCGGTGTAGCTAATTTGAAGGCCTTAGGTTCAACCTCCAGTATCTGAAAACAAAACAATCTTGAATGAATTAATAAATCTTTGAAACTCTTGATTATTACTCATCCTATACATGAGTGATGCTTAAAACCTAACAACCACAAGCAGTGGACGTTAGGGAGGAAAGTGTGTCTCCAGAGGGGGGCCCACAGCATGTATGTGCTCAGAAGACTGTGCAGGTATTCCTAAGCAGATGGGGTGTACAGAGTGGGGTACCTGCACCTTTCCCATCATCTCCAGGGCTGTCAGAGTCCTTCCCCTCTCCCTGGCATTTATTGTTCCTTCCAGGGCAGCACCTGTCTTTACCTGAAAGCTTCCTCTGTTCATAGAAGCGGGTGTGGAATCAGTGTGTAGGCATCAGCCCCAAGTGCCAGGAAGTTAATGCCTTCTAGAATACTTAGTAACATCATTCCCAAATAATGATGAATAGAGATAGTGGCTCAAATCCTAGCTTCTTTGCTCCTTGAGTGGGACCATTTTTACCTATGTCTATCCGTGTCCCAAAAATCTGCTGAGAAACTGAAGCCTCCATACCCATATGGCAATCTTCATCAGTATGTGCTGGTTGGCCTTCCGTCACTTCCTTGTCTCACTTTCCCACTCTCCTGCTCTACTAGGGCTTTCTTGTGATACTCCTTGGATAACTTGTATTCCTGTCTTATAGATGGCTTCCAAGGGGATCCAAGCACTTGCAAAGTTGCAACAAAGGCTCTCCTCAGCCCCCTTGTGTGGTGTAGGGCTCCTTTGTGTCAGGCAGCTCATGTGCCCCTTGCAATTGAAGCCTACATTGCAGATATGGATCTCCCTGCTCCTGATTCCAGCTCCAGAGGCATGGCCAGGTGTACAGTGCTTAAGACCACAAGACTCCAGAGCCAGACTGTCTGAGTTAAAGTTCTGTCTGTTGCTTCCCAGCTGTAGGATCAAGAGCATGTTATATAACCTTTCTATTCCCTGGTTTTCTCATCTGCACAACAAGTCTAATAATAGTAGTGTCCCCTGTGGTTGCCCTGAGGGTTAAATAATTCATATTGTCAAAGCAGTTAACCAGGGCATGGTCCAGTCAGTGCTGCATCACGCTCAGTAATTAAATGCCCCATCTTGCCAACTAGGAGCTGAAGTACAGGAAAGGTAAATTCACCAACAAGGTTCGTATAGCTAATTCTCTTCAGAACTTGAAAGCAGCCCCTTGGAACTCAAGAGCAGTGTAATTTTTGTTACATTTCACTTAATTAAAAACTATTAAAATAAAATAAAACTTAGAAAAAACTCTGAATCCATGTGCTTATATTTTCTTGAAACATATTCCATCATGAAGATTGGAAACTTTTTGATATAATTACTGCCAACTTATTAGTGGAAAGACATAAGCAATTACATATATAATGTGAGTTAATTTGGAACAATATTAGTTTTATGCATTTGAATTGCTGTGTACTCTTCAGAGAAGAAGGTCTTGTGTGGAAATATATCATGGTGATAATAAATCAATCTCTCCATCCCTCCAGTGCCCCAATCTTCAAACATATGAAAAAAGTTTTGTGTAAGGAAAGTGGTGCACTTTTCACATTCTCCATGGAGCAGTGCAGGGATGATTTAATTTTTACTGGAAAGAATTCTATCCAGAAGTAGGGCATAGACTGTTTTCTAGCTTTGTTGATAATCAACAAAACAACTGCATATATTACAATGTACAATGTGATAATTTGATATATATACACATTACAATATGAATATCACAATGAAGTAAAAAACACATCTGTTACCTCCTGTAATCACCAGTGTGTATATGTGTAGAGAGGGGAAGGAAGGACAGTTAATATCTAACCTTTTGCTAATTTCAAATAAATACTACAGTGCTGCTTACTATGGTTATCATGCTGTGTGTTGAATCCCTAGAACATATTTTTCTTAGAATTGAAAGTTTATTCTCATTGACCAGCATTTCTCCATTTCCTCAAATTTTAGCCCCTGGCAACCATTCTCTTTCCTGCTTCTACGAGTTCAACGTTTTCAGAGTCTACATATAAGTGAGATCATACAATATTTGTGTTTCTCTGTCTGCATTACTTCCCTTGGCATAAAATCCTCCAGGTTCATTCATGCAGTCACAAAATGCAGGATCTTTTCTCGTTCAATTCCTTCTTTCTTTCCTCCCTTCCTCCATCTTTCCTCTCCCTCTCTTTGTTCCCTCTCTTTCTTTCTTTCTTTCTTTCTTTCTTTCTTTCTTTCTTTCTTTCTTTCTTTCTTTCTTTCTTTCTTTTCTTTCTTTTCTTTCTTTTCTTTCTTTTCTTTCTTTCTTTCTTTCTTTCTTTCTTTTTCTT
>NW_004955415.1:22343616-22344773 GCF_000276665.1 Chinchilla lanigera | reverse complement strand
CTTTCTTTCTTTCTCTCCCTTCCCTCCTCCCTCCCTTCCTTCCTTCCTTCCTTCCTTCCTTCCTTCCTTCCTTCCTTCCTTCCTTCCTTCCTCCCTTCCTCCCTTTCTCTCTTCCTTCCTCCCCCTTTTCTGTTTTTGTGTTTGTTCTTGTTTTTTGTGGGTCTGTCACTCTGACTCAGGCATTATGCAAACTCACCATGCTACCACTGAGCTATACTCACCAATTCTTTCTTCTTTTTAAGGCTGAATTACCTCACCATTTCCTACTCATACACCTATTAGTGGGCATTTAAGTGGGTCCATAATTTTGCTATTTTAAGTAATTCTGTAATTGAACTGGAATGCAGGTATCTCTTTAAGATGCTGATTTCATTTACTGCCATCATTGGTTCTATTTTATTTTACTTTATTTTTTAGGAAACTTCATATTATTTTTCATAATGGCTGTACCAATTTCCATTCTTGCAACTAGTGTTCAAGGTTCTTCTTTATCTATTTCCCACCAACACTTCTTACTTTTATAAAAGTCATCTGAACAAGCACTAGTTAATATTTCTTTGTGGTTTTGATTTGTGTTTTCCTCATGATTAGTGATGGTGAGTGCCTTTTTATGTTCATATTCACCATTTATATATTTTCTTTGAAAAAATATTATTCAAGTCTTTGTCAATTTTTAAATTTTGTTAGTAGGTTTTTGTTTGCTTCTTTGTTTTTGCTACTAAGTTGTAGGGATTGCTTATGTATTTTGAAGAACAACTTCTCATTTGATACGTATTTTGCCTCCAGTCTCTATGTTGCCTTTCATTTTGTTCATTGTTTCCTTTGCTGTGTAGAAGCTTTTTAGTTTGATGTGACCTTATTTATTTACTTTTTTCTTTTGTGGCTTTTGCTTTTGTTGCCATGTCAAAAATGTGATTGCCATGATCAAATTTAAGGAAATTTTACCCTATATTTTCTTGCAGGAGTTTTATAGAGTTAGGTCTTACATTTAAAATTTTATTCCATTTTGAGTTGTTTACGTGTAATATGGGAAAAAGGTCCAATTTTACTGTTTTTTTTGAAAGTAGAAAACCAAGTTTTCAAACATCATTCATTAATGAAACTATCCTTTCCCCCATCATGTATTTCTGGCAACTTTGTCAAAGATTTATTGATAT